>NC_092159.1:65583068-65705568 GCF_045791955.1 Oncorhynchus clarkii lewisi | reverse complement strand
AGACCGCTGCGCCACTCGGGAACCCGTTACCTAACATTAACACGGATCGGTTGCGGTACTGTTTGAGAAACATAAGGAATGTATCTTTCATATCAGCAAGAAATATTGATACATTAATAAACGTAGCCTGCATTTCTAGACGCCTTTTTTAAAATGGGTTTAGGGTTAATGTTCCCACGCGGACATTTTATTTTTTATTTATCGTTTTATTTAACGAAGCAAGTCAGTTAAGAACAAATTCTTATTTACAATGACGGCCTCCCCCTTGTCAGCTCGGGGATTCAACCTTGCAACCTTTTGGTTACTAGTCCAACGTTCTAACCACTAGGCTACCCCCCTACCCGCCTCCCACCTCTAACCTACCCGCCTCCCACCTCTAACCTACCCGCCTCCCACCTCTAACCTACCCGCCTCCCCCCTCTAACCTACCCGCCTCCCCCCTATAAACTACCCGCCTCCCCCCTCTAACCTACCCGCCTCCCCCTCTAACCTACCCGCCTCCCCCCTCTAACCTACCCGCCTCCCCCTCTAACGTACCCTCCTCCCCCTCTAACATACCCTCCTCCCCCCTCTAACGTACCCTCCTCCCCCCTCTAACCTACCCTCCTCCCACCTCTAACCTACCCTCCTCCCACCTCTAACCTACCCGCCTCCCACCTCTAACCTACCCTCCTCCCACCTCTAACCTACCCGCCTCCCCCCTCTAACCTACCCTCCTCCCCCTCTAACGTACCCTCCTCCCCCTCTAACGTACCCTCCTCCCCCCTCTAACGTACCCTCCTCCCCCCTCTAACCTACCCTCCTCCCCCCTCTAACCTACCCTCCTCCCACCTCTAACCTACCCTCCTCCCACCTCTAACCTACCCTCCTCCCACCTCTAACCTACCCGCCTCCCACCTCTAACCTACCCTCCTCCCACCTCTAACCTACCCGCCTCCCACCTCTAACCTACCCTCCTCCTCCCTCTAACCTACCCGCCTCCCCCCTCTAACCTACCCGCCTCCCCCTTCTAACCTACCCGCCTCCCCCTTCTAACCTACCCGCCTCCCCCCTCTAACCTATCCTCCTCCCCCCTCTAACCTACACTCCTCCCCCTCTAACCTACCCTCCTCCCACCTCTAACCTACCCGCCTCCCCCTCTAACCTACCCTCCTCCCACCTCTAGGCTACCCTCCTCCCACCTCTAGGCTACCCTCCTCCCACCTCTAGGCTACCCTCCCCCCCCTCTAACCTACCCTCCTCCCCCCTCTAACCTACCCTCCTCCCACCTCTAACCTACCCTCCTCCCACCTCTAGGCTACCCGCCTCCCACCTCTAACCTACCCGCCTCCCACCTCTAACCTACCCGCCTCCCCCTTCTAACCTAACCTACCCTCCTCCCCCTCTAACGTACCCTCTCCCCCTCTAACCTACCCTCCTCCCACCTCTAACCTACCCTCCTCCCACCTCTAACCTACCCGCCTCCCACCTCTAACCTACCCTCCTCCCACCTCTAGGCTTCCCACCTCTAACCTACCCTCCTCCCACCTCTAGGCTACCCGCCTCCCACCTCTAGGCTACCCGCCTCCCACCTCTAACCTACCCGCCTCCCACCTCTAACCTACCCTCCTCCCACCTCTAACCTACCCTCCTCCCACCTCTAACCTACCCTCCTCCCCCTCTAACCTACCCTCCTCCCACCTCTAACCTACCCTCCTCCCACCTCTAACCTACCCTCCTCCCACCTCTAACCTACCCGCCTCCCACCTCTAACCTACCCTCCTCCCACCTCTAGGCTACCCGCCTCCCACCTCTAACCTACCCGCCTCCCACCTCTAACCTACCCGCCTCCCACCTCTAACCTACCCTCCTCCCACCTCTAACCTACCCTCCTCCCACCTCTAACCTACCCTCCTCCCACCTCTAACCTACCCTCCTCCCACCTCTAACCTACCCGCCTCCCACCTCTAACCTACCCACCTCCCACCTCTAACCTACCCTCCTCCCACCTCTAACCTACCCGCCTCCCACCTCTAACCTACCCGCCTCCCACCTCTAGGCTACCCGCCTCCCACCTCTAGGCTACCCGCCTCCCACCTCTAACCTACCCGCCTCCCACCTCTAGGCTACCCGCCTCCCACCTCTAACCTACCCGCCTCCCACCTCTAACCTACCCGCCTCCCACCTCTAGGCTACCCTCCTCCCACCTCTAGGCTACCCTCCTCCCACCTCTAACCTACCCTCCTCCCCCTCTAACCTACCCTCCTCCCACCTCTTACCTACCCGCCTCCCACCTCTAGGCTACCTGCCTCCCACCTCTAGGCTACCCGCCTCCCACCTCTAACCTACCCGCCTCCCACCTCTATGCTACCCGCCTCCCACCTCTAGGCTACCCTCCTCCCACCTCTAACCTACCCTCCTCCCACCTCTAGGCTACCCTCCTCCCACCTCTAGGCTACCCGCCTCCCACCTCTAACCTACCCTCCTCCCACCTCTAGGCTACCCTCCTCCCACCTCTAACCTTCCCACCTCTAACCTACCCGCCTCCCACCTCTAGGCTACCCTCCTCCCACCTCTAACCTACCCTCCTCCCCCTCTAACCTACCCTCCTCCCACCTCTAACCTACCTCTAACCTAGCCTCCCACCTCTAGGCTACCCGCCTCCCACCTCTAGGCTACCCGCCTCCCACCTCTAGGCTACCCGCCTCCCACCTCTAGGCTACCCGCCTCCCACCTCTAGGCTACCCTCCTCCCACCTCTAGGCTACCCTCCTCCCACCTCTAGGCTACCCTCCTCCCACCTCTAGGCTACCCACCTCTAGGCTACCCACCTCTAGGCTACCCTAATTCGCACGTGAATTCCACGACGCGTCAGAGCCTTAACCAAACACTTCCACGACGCGTCAGAGCCTTAACCAAACACTTCCACGACGCGTCAGAGCCTTAACCAAACACTTCCACGACGCGTCAGAGCCTTAACCAAACACTTCCACGACCTGTCAGAGCCTTAACCAAACACTTCCACGACCTGTCAGTGCCTTAACCAAACACTTCCACGACCTGTCAGAGCCTTAACCGAATGGAAAACACTTCCACGACCTGTCAGAGCCTTAACCAAACACTTCCACGACCTGTCAGAGCCTTAACCAAACACTTCCACGACCTGTCAGAGCCTTAACCGAATGGAAAACACTTCCACGACGTGTCAGAGCCTTAACCAAACACTTCCATGACCTGTCAGAGCCTTAACCAAACACTTCCACGACCTGTCAGAGCCTTAACCAAACACTTCCACGACCTGTCAGAGCCTTAACCAAACACTTCCACGACCTGTCAGAGCCTTAACCAAACACTTCCACGATGTGTCAGATCCTTAACCAAACACTTCCACGACGTGTCAGAGCCTTAACCAAATGGAAAACACTTCCACGACGTGTCAGAGCCTTAACCAAACACTTCCACGACGTGTCAGAGCCTTAACCAAACACTTCCACGACCTGTCAGCCTTAACCAAACACTTCCACGACGCGTCAGAGCCTTAACCAAACACTTCCACGACGCGTCAGAGCCTTAACCAAACACTTCCACGACCTGTCAGAGCCTTAACCAAACACTTCCATGACGCGTCAGAGCCTTAACCAAACACTTCCACGACGTGTCAGAGCCTTAACCAAACACTTCCACGACCTGTCAGCCTTAACCAAACACTTCCACGACCTGTCAGAGCCTTAACCAAACACTTCCACGACCTGTCAGAGCCTTAACCAAACACTTCCACGACCTGTCAGAGCCTTAACCAAACACTTCCACGACGCGTCAGAGCCTTAACCGAATGGCAAACACTTTCAGTTGATTGTGAGGAAATGTGCTTCATTGAAAGACATTTGATTTATTTGTTTACATGTTGTGGGTCACATGCGATGTGTCAACAGATTGAAAACAGAAGCGACAGAATCTTGTAGAGACTACAGAGACTTCTCCAGACTGGTAACCATGGAGTAACCATGGTAACATTCTCTTTAGGCAACCAACACCTGTGTGTGAGCTAACTGGGGAGGAAGTGTAGTTTGTTAACTGGAGACACACAGCTTGTTGAACTGCTACAGTCAGACACACACAGCTTGTTGAACTGCTACAGTCAGACACACACAGCTTGTTGAACTGCTACAGTCAGAGACACACAGCTTGTTGAACTGCTACAGTCAGACACACATCTTGTTGAACTGCTACAGTCAGACACACAGCTTGTTGAACTGCTACAGTCAGAGACGCACAGCTTGTTGAACTGCTACAGTCAGAGACACACAGCTTGTTGAACTGCTACAGTCAGAGACACACAGCTTGTTGAACTGCTACAGTCAGAGACACACAGCTTGTTGAACTGCTACAGTCAGAGACGCACAGCTTGTTGAACTGCTACAGTCAGACACACAGCTTGTTGAACTGCTACAGTCAGAGACGCACAGCTTGTTGAACTGCTACAGTCAGAGACACACAGCTTGTTGAACTGCTACAGTCAGAGACACACAGCTTGTTGAACTGCTACAGTCAGAGACGCACAGCTTGTTGAACTGCTACAGTCAGACACACAGCTTGTTGAACTGCTACAGTCAGAGACACAGCTTGTTGGTCTGTTAACCTGCTACAGTCAGACACACAGCTTGTTGAACTGCTACAGTCAGACACACGCAGCTTGTTGATCTGCTACAGTCAGAGACACGCAGCTTGTTGACCTGCTATAGTCAGACACACGCAGCTTGTTGATCTGCTACAGTCAGAGACACACAGCTTGTTGACCTGCTACAGTCAGACACACGCAGCTTGTTGATTTGCTACAGTCAGAGACACACAGCTTGTTAACCTGCTACAGTCAGACACACGCAGCTTGTTGATCTTTCTCGCTGACATGAAAGATACGGGGCATATCAGCGTGTCTTTCGAAAACCGGTTAGAAAGCGATACGTTTAAACGTGTGTGTGTGATGTATATTCTACTGTGTTTCTCTGCAGTCGGAGGTCCATGGCAGATACCTGGGAGGCACAGAGGACAGGATCAGCTGCTTTGCCCAGGTAGGTGGGTTTTAAACTCCATGATGAGCTGATGAATATTCATGAACGGATGAATATTCATGAACCGTCTTTCTCTAGATGTTAAATAACATTCGTAACGTGTGTGTGTGTGTGGACTGTAATGTTTGGTCTCTCTCGCAGACTGCATCAGTGGCTGAAAAATGGAGTGTTCACATTGCCATGCATCCTCAGGTAATACACCTACACCCCCCCCCCCCCCACCCCCTAACACCTGACCTCTAACCTCTCCTCTAAATGGAGCATTCACATTGCCATTCATCCTCAGGTAACACACCTACACCCCCTAACACCTGACCTCTAACCTCTTCCCTCCAGGTGAACATCTTCAGTGTGACCAGGAAGCGTTATGCCCACCTGTCCTCCAAGGTGGATGAGGTCTCTATCGACCGTGACGTCCCGTGGGGGGTGGACTCCCTGATCACCCTGGTGTTCAGAGACCAACGCTACCACCTGCAGACGTCTGATAACCGCTTCCTGAAGAACGACGGCAGCCTGGAGGCCGCGCCGGACAAGACCACCGGATACACGCTGGAGTTCCGCTCCGGCAAGGTGGCGTTCAGGGATTGTTCCGGGCGCTACCTGGCGCCGTCGGGCCCGAGCGGGACCATGAAGAGCGGGAAGACTAGCCGCGTGGGGAAGGATGAGATGTTCTCTCTGGAGCAGAGTCACCCTCAGGTGGTTCTCACCGCCAGCAACGAGAGGAATGTCTCCACCAGGCAAGGTAGGACCAACACAACCTTACTAGAACAGTACTAGAACCTAACCAGGCAAGGTAGGACCAACACAACCTTCTAGAACCTAACCAGGCAAGGTAGGACCAACACAACCTTCTAGAACAGGACTAGAACCTAACCAGGCAAGGTAGTACCAACACAGCCTTCTAGAACAGGACTAGAACCTAACCAGGCAAGGTAGGACCAACACAACCTTCTAGAACAGGACTTGAACCTAACCAGGCAAGGTAGGACCAACACAGGGTAGGACCAACACAACCTTCTAGATCCTAACCAGGCAAGGTAGGACCAACACAACCTTCTAGAACAGGACCAGAACCTAACCAGGCAAGGTAGGATCAACACAACCTTCTAGAACAGGACTAGAACCTAACCAGGCAAGGTAGGACCAACACAACCTTCTAGAACAGGACTAGAACCTAACCAGGCAAGGTAGGACCAACACAGCCTTCTAGAACAGGAATAGAACCTAACCAGGCAAGGTAGGACCAACACAACCTTCTAGAACAGGACTAGAACCTAACCAGGCAAGGTAGGACCAACACAACCTTCTAGATCCTAACCAGGCAAGGTAGGACCAACAACCTTCTAGAACAGGACTAGAACCTAACCAGGCAAAGTAGGACCAACACAACCTTCTAGAACAGGACTAGAACCTAACCAGGCAAGGTAGGACCAACACAACCTTCTAGAACAGGACTAGAACCTAACCAGGCAAGCTAGGACCAACACAACCTTCTAGATCCTAACCAGGCAAGGTAGGTCCAACACAACCTTCTAGAACAGGACTAGAACCTAACCAGGCAAGGTTGGACCAACACAACCTTCTAGAACAGGAATAGAACCTAACCAGGCAAGGTAGGACCAACACAAATTTCTAGAACAGGACTAGAACCTAACCAGGCAAGGTAGGACCAACACAACCTTCTAGATCCTAACCAGGCAAGGTAGGACCAACAACCTTCTAGAACAGGACTAGAACCTAACCAGGCAAAGTAGGACCAACACAGCCTTCTAGAACAGGACTAGAACCTAACCAGGCAAGCTAGGACCAACACAACCTTCTAGAACAGGACTAGAACCTAACCAGGCAAGGTAGGTCCAACACAACCTTCTAGAACAGGACTAAATGGAGGGAGAGATTGGGAGGAGAGAGAGATTGGGAGGAGGGAGAGATTGGGAGGAGGGAGAGATTGGGAGGAGGGAGAGATTGGGAGGAGGGAGAGATTGGGAGGAGGGAGAGCGTGGGAGAGGAGGAGAGGCTCCATTTTGTGTCTAGCTGACAAACCGCTCTGACACCCTGCCTGCCTGTCGTGTGTGTTATTCCGTAGCTATTCTGCCCCAGTGATCCTTGCAGTAGTTTACTGATGATGCCTCCCACACACTCACTCTCAACACACACACTGTCTTTGGGCCGGGCTGGGGGAGGGGCCGGGCTGGGGGTGGGGGTGGGGGGGGGGGGCTGCAGATTCCTCTCGTGTGTAGCAGCTGCAGTGCTGGTATTTGTCTGGATTCATGCCGAGGGAGGGACTGCAACACACTGGACTGTCTGGTCGTGACTCCGTGTTGTGTGTGTGTGTGTTGTGTGTGTTCTGTGTGTGTGATCCAGACATGGAACCAGGACGCTGTCTGGTCGTGACTACATCTTACGGTGTGAACACAACACGTGTCTTGCTTGTCTTCTTCATGGATCCCAGTCAGGAAGTTGTTTTAGGAGCCCATGCCGTCTCCCTCACAGTCAGGAAGTTGTTTTAGGAGCCCATGTTGTCTACCTCACAGTCAGGAAGTTGTTTTAGG
The DNA here is from genome assembly GCF_045791955.1 of Oncorhynchus clarkii lewisi. Taxonomy (NCBI): domain Eukaryota; kingdom Metazoa; phylum Chordata; class Actinopteri; order Salmoniformes; family Salmonidae; genus Oncorhynchus; species Oncorhynchus clarkii. The sequence continues at coordinate 65,697,969 of NC_092159.1, read as the reverse complement.
AGCCCATGTTGTCTCCCTCACAGTCAGGAAGTTGTTTTAGGAGCCCATGTTGTCTCCCTCACAGTCAGGAAGTTGTTTTAGGAGCCCATGTTGTCTACCTCACAGTCAGGAAGTTGTTTTAGGAGCCCATGTTGTCTACCTCACAGTCAGGAAGTTGTTTTAGGAGCCCATGTTGTCTACCTCACAGTCAGGAAGTTGTTTTAGGAGCCCATGTTGTCTACCTCACAGTCAGGAAGTTGTTTTAGGAGCCCATGTTGTCTACCTCACAGTCAGGAAGTTGTTTTAGGAGCCCATGTTGTCTACCTCACAGTCAGGAAGTTGTTTTAGGGGCCCATGTTGTCTACCTCTCAGTCAGGAAGTTCTTTTAGGGGCCCATGTTGTCTACCTCACAGTCAGGAAGTTGTTTTAGGGGCCCATGTTGTCTACCTCAGTCAGGAAGTTCTTTTAGGGGCCCATGTTGTCTACCTCAGTCAGGAAGTTGTTTTAGGGGCCCATGTTGTCTCCCTCACAGTCAGGAAGTTGTTTTAGGGGCCCATGTTGTCTCCCTCACAGTCAGGAAGTTGTTTTAGGGGCCCATGTTGTCTACCTCAGTCAGGAAGTTCTTTTAGGGGCCCATGTTGTCTACCTCACAGTCAGGACGTTGTTTTAGGGGCTCATGTTGTCTACCTCACAGTCAGGACGTTGTTTTAGGGGCCCATGTTGTCTACCTCACAGTCAGGGAGTTGTTTTAGGGGCCCATGTTGTCTACCTCAGTCAGGAAGTTGTTTTAGGGGCCCATGTTGTCTACCTCAGTCAAGAAGTTGTTTTAGGGGCCCATGTCTACCTCACAGTCAGGAAGTTGTTTTAGGGGCCCATGTCTACCTCACAGTCAGGAAGTTGTTTTAGGGGCCCATGTTGTCTACCTCAGTCAGGAAGTTGTTTTAGGAGCCCATGTTGTCTACCTCACAGTCAGGAAGTTGTTTTAGGAGCCCATGTTGTCTCCCTCACAGTCAGGAAGTTGTTTTAGGAGCCCATGTTGTCTCCCTCACAGTCAGGAAGTTGTTTTAGGAGCCCATGTTGTCTACCTCACAGTCAGGAAGTTGTTTTAGGAGCCCATGTTGTCTCCCTCACAGTCAGGAAGTTGTTTTAGGAGCCCATGTTGTCTACCTCACAGTCAGGAAGTTGTTTTAGGAGCCCATGTTGTCTACCTCACAGTCAGGAAGTTGTTTTAGGAGCCCATGTTGTCTACCTCACAGTCAGGAAGTTGTTTTAGGAGCCCATGTTGTCTACCTCACAGTCAGGAAGTTGTTTTAGGGGCCCATGTTGTCTACCTCTCAGTCAGGAAGTTCTTTTAGGGGCCCATGTTGTCTACCTCACAGTCAGGAAGTTGTTTTAGGGGCCCATGTTGTCTACCTCACAGTCAGGACGTTGTTTTAGGGGCTCATGTTGTCTACCTCACAGTCAGGACGTTGTTTTAGGGGCCCATGTTGTCTACCTCACAGTCAGGAAGTTGTTTTAGGGGCCCATGTTGTCTACCTCAGTCAGGAAGTTGTTTTAGGGGCCCATGTTGTCTACCTCAGTCAAGAAGTTGTTTTAGGGGCCCATGTCTACCTCACAGTCAGGAAGTTGTTTTAGGGGCCCATGTCTACCTCACAGTCAGGAAGTTGTTTTAGGGGCCCATGTTGTCTACCTCAGTCAGGAAGTTGTTTTAGGAGCCCATGTTGTCTCCCTCACAGTCAGGAAGTTGTTTTAGGGGCCCATGTTGTCTACCTCAGTCAGGAAGTTGTTTTAGGAGCCCATGTTGTCTACCTCACAGTCAGGAAGTTGTTTTAGGAGCCCATGTTGTCTCCCTCACAGTCAGGAAGTTGTTTTAGGGGCCCATGTTGTCTCCCTCACAGTCAGGAAGTTGTTTTAGGAGCCCATGTTGTCTACCTCACAGTCATGAAGTTGTTTTAGGAGCCCATGTTGTCTACCTCACAGTGAGGAGGTTGTTTTAGGAGCCCATGTTGTCTACCTCACAGTCATGAAGTTGTTTTAGGAGCCCATGTTGTCTACCTCACAGTCAGGAAGTTGTTTTAGGAGCCCATGTTGTCTACCTCACAGTCATGAAGTTGTTTTAGGAGCCCATGTTGTCTACCTCAGTCAGGAAGTTGTTTTAGGAGCCCATGTTGTCTACCTCACAGTCAGGAAGTTGTTTTAGGAGCCCATGTTGTCTACCTCACAGTCATGAAGTTGTTTTAGGGGCCCATGTTGTCTACCTCAGTCATGAAGTTGTTTTAGGAGCCCATGTTGTCTACCTCAGTCAGGAAGTTGTTTTAGGAGCCCATGTTGTCTACCTCACAGTCAGGAAGTTGTTTTAGGAGCCCATGTTGTCTACCTCACAGTGAGGAAGTTGTTTTAGGAGCCCATGTTGTCTACCTCACAGTCAGGAAGTTGTTTTAGGAGCCCATGTTGTCTACCTCACAGTCAGGAAGTTGTTTTAGGAGCCCATGTTGTCTACCTCACAGTCAGGAAGTTGTTTTAGGAGCCCATGTTGTCTACCTCACAGTCAGGAAGTTGTTTTAGGGGCCCATGTTGTCTCCCTCACAGTCAGGAAGTTGTTTTAGGAGCCCATGTTGTCTACCTCACAGTCAGGAAGTTGTTTTAGGAGCCCATGTTGTCTACCTCACAGTCAGGAAGTTGTTTTAGGAGCCCATGTTGTCTACCTCACAGTCAGGAAGTTGTATTAGGAGCCCATGTTGTCTACCTCACAGTCAGGAAGTTGTTTTAGGAGCCCATGTTGTCTACCTCAGTCAGGAAGTTGTTTTAGGAGCCCATGTTGTCTACCTCACAGTCAGGAAGTTGTTTTAGGAGCCCATGTTGTCTACCTCACAGTGAGGAAGTTGTTTTAGGAGACCATGTTGTCTACCTCACAGTCAGGAAGTTGTTTTAGGAGCCCATGTTGTCTACCTCACAGTCAGGAAGTTGTTTTAGGAGCCCATGTTGTCTACCTCACAGTCAGGAAGTTGTTTTAGGAGCCCATGTTGTCTACCTCACAGTCAGGAAGTTGTTTTAGGAGCCCATGTTGTCTACCTCACAGTCAGGAAGTTGTTTTAGGAGCCCATGTTGTCTACCTCACAGTCATGAAGTTGTTTTAGGAGCCCATGTTGTCTACCTCACAGTCAGGAAGTTGTTTTAGGAGCCCATGTTGTCTACCTCACAGTCATGAAGTTGTTTTAGGAGCCCATGTTGTCTACCTCACAGTCATGAAGTTGTTTTAGGAGCCCATGTTGTCTACCTCACAGTCATGAAGTTGTTTTAGGAGCCCATGTTGTCTACCTCACAGTCAGGAAGTTGTTTTAGGAGCCCATGTTGTCTACCTCACAGTCATGAAGTTGTTTTAGGAGCCCATGTTGTCTACCTCACAGTCATGAAGTTGTTTTAGGAGCCCATGTTGTCTACCTCACAGTCATGAAGTTGTTTTAGGAGCCCATGTTGTCTACCTCACAGTCAGGAAGTTGTTTTAGGAGCCCATGTTGTCTACCTCACAGTCATGAAGTTGTTTTAGGAGCCCATGTTGTCTACCTCACAGTCATGAAGTTGTTTTAGGAGCCCATGTTGTCTACCTCAGTCAGGAAGTTGTTTTAGGAGCCCATGTTGTCTACCTCAGTCAGGAAGTTGTTTTTTTATGTGTTTGTGTGTTTTTCACATCCACTATATATACAGAGCATGTCTGATGCTTTAAGGACACGGTTTGATTTAAATAATTAAGACACACAGACACACATGACTAGAGGGAGTCTAACTACAGTTAATTTGATTTGTGTCAGTGCTGTGCTAAAAATACAAAACAAATGTGTGACTGTTTGACTAGCGCTCCGTCTCGCTCCGTCTCGCTCCGTCTCGCTCTATCATCAGGCCACGGTACTGGGTGATAGCTGGTTAGTGACAGTGACTAAGTTCAGAGCAGGGTACTGAGTGGAGGTCGGCTATTTAACAGTCTGATGGCCTTGAGATAGAAGCTGTTTTTCAGTCTCTCGGTCCCAGCTTTGATGCACCTGTACTGACCTCGCCTTCTGGATGATAGCGGGGTGAACAGGCAGTGGCTCGGGGGGGTTGTTGTCCTTGATGATCTTTTTGGCCTTCCTGTGATATCGGGTGGTGTAGGTGTCCTGGAGGGCAGGTAGTTTGCCCTCGGTGACGCGTTGGGCAGACCGCACCATCCTCTGGAGAGCCCTGCGGTTGCGGGAGGGGCAGTTGCCGGTACCAGGCGGTGACACAGCCTGACAGGATGCTCTCAATGGTACATCTGGTAAAGTTTGTTATGGTCTTTGGTGCCAAGCCGAATTTCTTCAGCCTCCACCTTATTCACCACACTGTCTGTGTAGGTGAACCGTTTCAGTTTGTCCGTGATATGTACGCTGAGGAACTTGAAGCTTTCCACCTTCTCCACTGCTGTCGATGTGGATAGGGGGTGCTCCTTCTGCCTTCTGCTGTTTCCTGAACTGTCTCCGCCGTTGTTGGTGATCAAGCCTACCGTTGTTGTCGTCTGCAAACTTGATGATTGAGTTGGAGGCGTGCGTGGCCACGCAGTCGTGGGTGAACAGGGAGTACAGGAGGGGGCTCAGAACGCACCCTTGTGGGGCCCCAGTGTTGAGGTTCAGCAAAGTGGAGATGTTGTTTCCTACCTTCACCACCTGGGGGGCGGCCTGTCAGGAAGTCCAGGACCCAGTTGCACAGGGAGGGGTTGAGACCCAGGGCCTCCAGCTTAATGATGAGTTTGGAGGGTACTATGGTGTTGAATGCTGAACTGTAGTCGATGAACAGCATTCTGGCATAGGTTTTCCTGTTGTCCAGATGGGGGAAAGGGCAGTTTGATGACGATTGCACCAGCTCTCTCGTCTGGTCTCTCTGTCCTGTGTGAGTCTCCTGATTTACAGCGGGGCAGGGTTCTGGCTAGGGAGTGGGCTGGTGCTGCCTGTCTGTCTCGGTCTGTCTGTGGCTGGCGCTAGCTGCTGTAAGAGTGTGTGTGTGGAACAGACTGATCTGGCTCCCCATGTATCCCTGCTGCTCTCCAGATAAACCCAGCCTGGAGGACCAACACAATCAGACATTCTCGCTCTCGCTCTCGCTCTCGCTCTCTCATGATATTATTTATATATTTTTTTAAAACTTTATTTAACTCGGCAAGTTGGTTAAGAACAAATTCTTATTAACAATGACGGGCCTAAAGACCTGTAGGGACGGGGCCTGGGATTAAAAATATAGGACGACACCCACATAACGGCGGCCCCGTCAGTGGGGTGGACCCCTGGGCCGGGGAGGCCCCGTCGGTGGGGTGGACCCCTGGGCCGGAGGCGCAGTAGATCATTCTATAAATGCTCTTTGTCATACCATCTTTGTGATTGTGACTTTAGTTACCAGGAATAAACTCTACCCTTCCTTCCTTGGGAAGTCCTCATTATAAATGTTGTCGTTCTAGTTCTCTCTTGCGGTTCTGAAAATTCACAGATGCAAATGGTATTCATCAGAAGAGAACCTTTCACTAGATGTAAAGTTTATAGTGGATGTAAAGTGGCTCCTATGAAAAGTAGCTGGTGTGTTTTCTCCCCGTGGAACATTCCAAAGAATAGTATTTCCCTTCCTGTCTTCCAACCCCCTCTAAAACCCCCTCAGATATGTCCTGCCACAATAGACAACCAACCCTCTCTAAAAACCCCTCAGATCTGTCCTGCCACAATAGACAACCAACCCTCTCTAAAACCCCCTCAGATCTGTCCTGCCACAATAGACAACCAACCCCCTCTAAAACCCCCTCAGATCTGTCCTGTCTACCCTGTTACAATAGACAACCAACCCCCTCTAAAACCCCTCAGATCTGTCCTGTCTACCCTGTTACAATAGACAACCAACCCCCTCTAAAACCCCTCAGATCTGTCCTGTCTACACTGTTACAATAGACAACCAACCCCCTCTAAAAACCCCTCAGATCTGTCCTGTCTACACTGTTACAATAGACAACCAACCCCCTCTAAAAACCCCTCAGATCTGTCCTGTCTACACTGTTACAATAGACAACCAACCCCCTCTAAAAACCCCTCAGATCTGTCCTGTCTACACTGTTACAATAGACAACCAACCCCCTCTAAAACCCCCTCAGATCTGTCCTGCCACAATAGACAACCAACCCTCTCTAAAACCCCCTCAGATCTGTCCTGCCACAATAGACAACCAACCCCCTCTAAAACCCCCTCAGATCTGTCCTGTCTACCCTGTTACAATAGACAACCAACCCCCTCTAAAAAACCCTCAGATCTGTCCTGTCTACACTGTTACAATAGACAACCAACCCCCTCTAAAACCCCCTCAGATCTGGGTTAAACCCTCCCCATTGTGTGTGTGTGTCGGTGTGTGTGTGTGTGTGTGTGTGTGTGTCGGTGTGTGTGTGTCGGTGTGTGTGTGTCGGTGTGTGTGTGTCGGTGTGTGTGTGTCGGTGTGTGTGTGTCGGTGTGTCCGTCCGTCCGTCCGTCCCTCCCCGTCCTGGAGGGTAACGAGTCCCTCAACGGGAGAGATGTTCTGAAACGGAACATGGAAGTTTCAACATGTCTTCACCGTCCCTGGTGTCTCTCTGTAAACATTAAACATCTCTGCCGCCGCTCGGACGTCGGACGGGGCTCTGTTTCTGTCTTTCATTCCTCTGGCTGTCCTCCTAACTGCTTTATCACCCATAATTCCATGGGGGATTAAACCCTGGAGCTGTGGCAGGGGTCTGGCTGTAGCCTGGCAGCTGTGTGTTTTAGATGTGTGTATGCACAGCTGTTGGACCTACTCTAATCCTAACTCTCTGTTGCTGATCCTGACCAGACAGTATGTGACTGGCGGGCTGTAGTGTGGCGGGCTGTAGTGTGGCGAGCTGTAGGACCTACTCTAATCCTAACTCTCTGTTGCTGATCCTGACCAGACAGTATGTGACTGGCGGGCTGTAGTGTGGCGGGCTGTAGGACATACTCTAATCCTAACTCTCTGTTGCTGATCCTGACCAGACAGTATGTGACTGGCGGGCTGTAGTGTGGCGGGCTGTAGTGTGGCGGGCTGTAGTGTGGCGGGCTGTAGGACATACTCTAATCCTAACTCTCTGTTGCTGATCCTGACCAGACAGTATGTGACTGGCGGGCTGTAGTGTGGCGGGCTGTAGCGTGGCGGGCTGTAGCGTGGCGAGCTGTAGGACATACTCTAATCCTAACTCTCTGTTGCTGATCCTGACCAGACAGTATGTGACTGGCGGGCTGTAGTGTGGCGGGCTGTAGCGTGGCGGGCTGTAGCGTGGCGAGCTGTAGGACCTACTCTAATCCTAACTCTCTGTTGCTGATCCTGACCAGACAGTATGTGACTGGCGGGCTGTAGTGTGGCGGGCTGTAGCGTGGCGGGCTGTAGCGTGGCGGGCTGTAGTGTGGCGGGCTGTAGCGTGGCGGGCTGTAGGACCTACTCTAATCCTAACTCTCTGTTGCTGATCCTGACCAGACAGTATGTGAGTGGCGGGCTGTAGCGTGGCGGGCTGTAGCGTGGCGGGCTGTAGCGTGGCGGGCTGTGGCTGTAGCGTGGCGGGCTGTAGCGTGGCGAGCTGTAATGTGACGCTGCTCTTTGCATGACAGACTGACTAGGTGATTACAGGTGAAAGCTATGATCCATTGATGTCACTTGGTTAAATCCACTTCAACCAGTGTAGATGAAGGGGAGGAGACGGGTTAAAGAAGGATCTTTAAGCCTCGAGACAATTGACATGGATTGTGTGTGTGTTTAGGTGTGTGTCTGCCATTCAGAGGGTGAATGGGCCAGACAAAAGGTTTGTGTCTTTGAACGGGGGATGGTAGTAGGTGTCAGGCGCACTGGTTGGTGTCAAGAACTACAAAGCTCCTGGGATTTTTCACGCTCAACAGTTTCCAGTGTGAATCAGGAATGATCCACCACTCAAAGGACATCCAGACAGAACGTGTGGGGCGCGTCGGAGTCGACGTGTGGGGCGCGTCGGAGTCGACGTGTGGGGGGCGCGTCGGAGTCGACGTGTGGGGGGCGCGTCGGAGTCGACGTGTGGGGGGCGCGTCGGAGTCGACGTGTGGGGGGCGCGTCGGAGTCGACGTGTGGGGGGCGCGTCGGAGTCGACGTGTGGGGGGCGCGTCGGAGTCGACGTGTGGGGCGTTTTCGACACCTTGTAGAGTTCATGCCCCGACTAATTAGGGCAGTTCTGAGGGCCAAAGGGGGCTGCAACTCAATATCAGGGAGGTGTTTTTAATGTTTTGTTCAAATCTGTAGTGCGTTTCTTTCTGCTCGTTCCTGACCCTCTGTCAGTCTCTAACCCTGCTCTCCTCTTTTCCCCGCCCAGGCATGGACCTGTCAGCCAATCAGGACGAGGAGGGAGACCAGGAAGTGTTCCAGGTGGAGATGAGTCGTGAGAACAGGAAGTGTGCCTTCCGGACCGCCGCCGGGAAGTACTGGACCCTCACCTCTTCTGGAGGACTACAGTGTACCGCCTCTACTAAGTAATAACACACACACACACACACACACACACACACACACACACACACACACACCTCTTCTGGAGGATTACAGTGTACCGCCTCTACTAAGTAATAACACACACACACACCTCTTCTGGAGGACTACAGTGTACCGCCTCCACTAAGTAATAACACACACACACACACACACACACACCTCTTCTGGAGGACTACAGTGTACCGCCTCCACTAAGTAATAACACACACACACACACCCTCACCTCTTCTGGAGGATTACAGTGTACCGCCTCTACTAAGTAATAACACACACACACACCTCTTCTGGAGGACTACAGTGTACCGCCTCTACTAAGTAATAACACACACACACACACACCTCTTCTGGAGGACTACAGTGTACCGCCTCTACTAAGTAATAACACACACACACACCTCTTCTGGAGGATTACAGTTTAACCCTAACCTGTAGTTTAACCCTAACCTGTAGTTTAACCCTAACCTGTAGTTTAACCCTAACCTGTAGTTTAACCCTAACCTGTAGTTTTACCCTAACCCCTAACCTGTAGTTATACCCTAACCTAAACCCTAACCCGTAGTTTTACCCTAACCCCTAACCCGTAGTTTTACCCTAACCCCTAACCCGTAGTTTTACCCTAACCCCTAACCCGTAGTTTTACCCTAACCCCTAACCCGTAGTTTTACCCTAACCCCTAACCCGTAGTTTTACCCTAACCCCTAACCCGTAGTTTTACCCTAACCCCTAACCCGTAGTTTTACCCTAACCCCTAACCCGTAGTTTTACCCTAACCCCTAACCTGTAGTTTTACCCTAACCCCTAACCTGTAGTTTTACCCTAAACTAAACCCTAACCTGTAGTTTTACCCTAAACTAAACCCTAGCCTGTAGTTTTACACTAAACCCTAACCTGTAGTTTTACACTAAACCCTAACCTGTAGTTTTACACTAAACCCTAACCTGTAGTTTTACCCTAACCCCTAACCTGTAGTTTTACCCTAAACCCTAACCTGTAGTTTTACCCTAACCGGTAGTTTTACCCTAACCCCTAACCTGTAGTTTTACCCTAACCTGTAGTTTTACACTAAACCCTAACCTGTAGTTTTACACTAAACCCTAACCTGTAGTTTTACACTAAACCCTAACCTGTAGTTTTACACTAAACCCTAACCTGTAGTTTTACACTAAACCCTAACCTGTAGTTTTACCCTAACCCCTAACCTGTAGTTTTACCCTAACCCCTAACCTGTAGTTTTACCCTAACCCCTAACCTGTAGTTTTACTCTAACCCGAAAACATAACCTCAACCGTAACTCCTAACCCTTATCTTAAATCTAACATTCATTCTAACCTCAACCGTAACATTAATTCAACCCTAAAACCCCCTTAGAATTTGCGTTTTGACCTTGTGGGGACTAACAAAATGTCCCCAGTTAGTCAGATTTTTGTTTGTTTACTGTTCTTCAGGTCCCCACAAGTATAGTTAAACATGTATGTGCACACACACACACACACACACACCACCTCTATGTGAATGCTGAGTGGCAGTGATTGTGTTGCTGATCGGACTGTGATCCCAGCAGACTTCCTCAGGTTATGCATCGTGTTTTAAAGGTTTTGACGGCTGCTGTCAAGTTTCTCGAGTGCTCTGTCGCCCACAGGGGGGGGTTGTGGGTTGTGAAGTGAATATTGTGTTTTGGCAGAGTGCTCGGTTGTACACACACACTCACACAATCACACACACACAAGCATGATTGAAGCCACCTGAGTTACGGTAGCTAGCAAAGAAAGGTGCCATTTCTGTAAATAAACTGTTATACTGCAGCTATCGACTGTTAGCCGTCGGCTAGCTGTGGCGTGTCGACTGTTAGCCGTCGGCTAGCTGCGGCGTGTCGACTGTTAGCCGTCGGCTAGCTGCGGCGTGTCGACTGTTAGCCGTCGGCTAGCTGCGGCGTGTCGGCTGTTAGCCGTCGGCTAGCTGCGGCGTGTCGGCTGTTAGCCGTCGGCTAGCTGCGTCGTGTCGTCAGCTTCATTGCTCCATGAAGGGGTGGCTCCAGTAATAGATGTTATTACAATGTTCTATCCTGTTGAGAATTATATTTGTGTGTGTGTGTGTGTAGGACTGCCAACTGTTACTTTGACATGGAGTACTGTGGTAAGAAGCTGACTCTCCGTGCCGCCAACGGGAAATACGTCGCAGCCAAGAAGAACGGCCAGCTAGCCGCTACCGTCGATGTTGCCGGTCAGTGTGAAAACAGCTCTGCCTTTGGGTAGTAAAGAGCAACCCAACAGGGTGTTCAGTATGCAGATGACTTGGTTCAAGGGTCATACCAACTCCTAGTCACTCTCCCTGTTCCAGATGACTTGGTTCAAGGGTCATACCAACTCCTAGTCTCTCCCTGTTCCAGATGACTTGGTTCACGGGTCATACCAACTCCTAGTCTCTCCCTGTTCCAGATTACTTGGTTCAAGGGTCATACCAACTCCTAGTCTCTCCCTGTTCCAGATGACTTGGTTCAAGGGTCATACCAACTCCTAGTCTATCCCTGTTCCATATGACTTGGTTCACGGGTCATACCAACTCCTAGTCAGTCTCTCCCTGTTCCAGATGACTTGGTTCAAGGGTCATACCAACTCCTAGTCACGCTCCCTGTTCCAGATGACTTGGTTCAAGGGTCATACCAACTCCTAGTCACGCTCCCTGTTCCAGATGACTTGGTTCAAGGGTCATACCAACTCCTAGTCTCTCCCTGTTCCAGATGACTTGGTTCAAGGGTCATACCAACTGCTAGTCTCTCCCTGTTCCAGATGACTTGGTTCAAGGGTCATACCATCTGCTAGTCTCTCCCTGTTCCAGATGACTTGGTTCAAGGGTCATACCAACTCCTAGTCTCTCCCTGTTCCAGATGACTTGGTTCAAGGGTCATACCAACTCCTAGTCACGCTCCCTGTTCCAGATGACTTGGTCAGTCCCTCCCTGTTCCAGATGACTTGTTTCAAAGGTCATACCAACTCCTAGTCTATCCCTGTTCCAGATGACTTGGTTCACGGGTCATACCAACTGCTAGTCTCTCCCTGTTCCAGATGACTTGGTTCACGGGTCATACCAACTCCTAGTCTCTCCCTGTTGTAGATGACTTGGTTCACGGGTCATACCAACTGCTAGTCTCTCCCTGTTCCAGTTGATTTGGTTCAATGGTCATACCAACTCCTAGTCTCTCCCTGTTCCAGATGACTTGGTCAGTCCCTCCCTGTTGTAGATGACTTGGTTCAAGGGTCATACCAACTGCTAGTCTCTCCCTGTTCCAGATGACTTGGTTCAAGGGTCATACCAACTCCTAGTCTCTCCCTGTTCATACATGTGGCTTCTGTGCACAATAGAACTGGTTTCATTACAACTCTTTTCTTTGAATTGGTCCTTTCTGGAAGGTTATCTTGCCCTTTACAACAGGTGGAGCCTCCCAAATAGAAAACGCTCATTTGAACATCCGTGTTTAGGAAGACCATTCCATAAGGCGTTGAAGAGGGCAGAAGCAGAGTGTCCCCAGGTTAGGGGAGTGTCCCCAGGTTAGGGGAGTGTCCCCAGGTTAGGGGAGTGTCCCCAGGTTAGGGGAGTGTCCCCAGGTTAGGGGAGTGTAACCTTAGCCTTATAATTTTTTTTTTTTTTTAAGTCATTCTTTGACGACATGGGTAATATGGGTGTTTGTCCCTCCAGGTGAGTCGGAGGAGTTCCTGATGAAGCTGATTAACCGTCCAATCATTGTCCTCCGTGGGGAACACGGTTTCATCGGGTGTCGTAAGGTCACAGGAACCCTGGACTCCAACCGTTCCTCGTACGACTACTTTACCCTGACCTTCAGAGAGGGGACGTACAGTTTACAGGGTTAGTACACACACACACACACACACACACACACACATAGACTACTTTCCCCTGACCTTCAGAGAGGGGGCCCTACAGGGTCAGTACAGACATACATGGACACACACAGGCTTTGCCTGAGACCTGAAGATTTCCATTGGCTTCCCAAACTAATGTCTGTAGGATTTAGCTGGGCGGACTAACAGACAAAATAATGGGATTGTATGTTAGGACGAGTAGTTAGCCTGCCCTTTCAGATGAACTAGAGGAGCCTCCTCATGACAACGAGCAGTTAGCCTGCCCTTTCAGATGAACTAGAGGAGCCTCCTCATGACAACGAGCAGTTAGCCTGCCCTTTCCAGGGGACGGTGTAGAGTCTGACAGATGAACTAGAGGAGCCTCCTCATGACAACGAGCAGTTAGCCTGCCCTTTCAGATGAACTAGAGGAGTCTCCTCATGACAACGAGCAGTTAGCCTGCCCTTTCAGATGAACTAGAGGAGCCTCCTCATGACAACGAGCAGTTAGCCTGCCCTTTCAGATGAACTAGAGGAGTCTCCTCATGACAACGAGCAGTTAGCCTGCCCTTTCCAGGGGACGGTGTAGAGTCTGACAGATGAACTAGAGGAGCCTCCTCATGACAACGAGCAGTTAGCCTGCCCTTTCAGATTAACTAGAGGAGCCTCCTCATGACAACGAGCAGTTAGCCTGCCCTTTCCAGGGGACGGTGTAGAGTCTGACAGCTCAGATGAACTAGAGGAGCCTCCTCATGACAACGAGCAGTTAGCCTGCCCTTTCAGATGAACTAGAGGAGCCTCATGACAACGAGCAGATTAAGACTCGTCCTGGGTTATAAATCATGTTTCCAGGACACAGATTAAGACTAGTCCTGGGTTATAAATCATGTTTCCAGGACACAGATTAAGACTAGTCCTGGATTATAAATCATGTCTCCAGGACACAGATTAAGACTAGTCCTGGGTTATAAATCATGTTTCCAGGACACAGATTAAGACTCGTCCTGGGTTATAAATCATGTTTCCAGGACACAGATTAAGACTAGTCCTGGGTTATAAATCATGTTTCCAGGACACAGATTAAGACTCGTCCTGGGTTATAAATCATGTTTCCAGGACACAGATTAAGGCTAGTCCTGGGTTATAAATCATGTTTCCAGGACACAGATTAAGACTAGTCCTGGATTATAAATCATGTTTCCAGGACACAGATTAAGACTAGTCCTGGGTTATAAATCATGTTTCCAGGACACAGATTAAGACTCGTCCTGGATTATAAATCATGTTTCCAGGACACAGATTAAGACTCGTCCTGGATTATAAATCATGTTTCCAGGACACAGATTAAGACTCGTCCTGGATTATAAATCATGTTTCCAGGACACAGATTAAGACTCGTCCTGGATTATAAATCATGTTTCCAGGACACAGATTAAGACTCGTCCTGGATTATAAATCATGTTTCCAGGACACAGATTAAGACTCGTCCTGGGTTATAAATCATGTTTCCAGGACACAGATTAAGACTCGTCCTGGGTTATAAATCATGTTTCCAGGACACAGATTAAGACTCGCCCTGGGTTATAAAACACCTCCACTGAACATGCTTCTTAATCCCATTCTCCTCCTACTTATAGACTATTCATAATCTGTTTCCAGGAAACCACCTGCTGAAATTTAGAATGTTTATTTGACTAAATTTGTATTTTGGACATATCATCATGGTTGAACCTGTTGTAAACGCCCCCCCCCTCTCCTCAGACTCGACGGGGAAGTTCTGGATGGTGGGCAGCGAGGCGTCGGTGGTGAGCAGCAGTGACAACCCCGTCGACTTCCTGTTAGAGTTCTGCGACTACAACAAGGTCGCTATCCGCTCCGTCGCCGACGGGAAGTATCTCCACGGCGACCACGCCGGCGTCTTGAAGGCCAACGCCGACGACCTGGAGACCGCCACGCTCTGGGAGTACTGACCCCCTTCCCGAGACCCCGTTACTACGACAACGAAGCGGCAGCATCCCATAACTCCTCCCTCTATCCCTCCATCCTCCTCTCAACTCTGTCCTAACCCCTCCCAGACCAGGGCTGTGGTCAGTGGGGTGAAATGTTCACGATATCGTAGATGGGGGGGGGTAATGTAAGACCTAGAGCTGACCCCATTATCTGTTTTCACTTGATAATGAATCCCGTCTCATCTAATCTACATCATACGTTTCTATGTGACATTCCACCGCTCTGAACAGGACCTTTTTTTTGTGTGAACTGGACAAAGGAGGGAGAGAGAGAGCTGGGGGAGGTATGTCCTAATGTAAAGGCTTTCTTCACCTCCTTTTCTCGCTCTGCCTTTCCCTCTTTTCTCTCTCTGCCTTTCCCTCTTTTCTCCCTTTTCTCTCTCTGCCTTTCCCTCTTTTCTCCCTGTTCTCTCTCTGCCTTTCCCTCCTCTTTTCTCTCTGCCTTTCCCTCCTCTTTTCTCTCTGCCTTTCCCTCCTCTTTTCTCTCTGCCTTTCCCTTCTCTTTTCTCTCTGCCTTTCCCTCCTCTTTTCTCTCTGCCTTTCCCTCCTCTTTTCTCTCTGCCTTTCCCTCCTCTTTTCTCTCTGCCTTTCCCTCCTCTTTTCTCTCTGCCTTTCCCTCCTCTTTTCTCTCTGCCTTTCCCTCCTCTTTTCTCTCTGCCTTTCCCTCCTCTTTTCTCTCTGCCTTTCCCTCCTCTTTTCTCTCTGCCTTTCCCTCCTCTTTCCTCTCTCTGCCTTTCCTTCCCCTTTTCTCTCTCTGCCTTTCCCTCCTCTTTTCTCTCTGCCTTTCCCTCCTCTTTTCTCTCTGCCTTTCCCTCCTCTTTTCTCTCTGCCTTTCCCTCCTCTTTTCTCTCTGCCTTTCCCTCCTCTTTTCTCTCTGCCTTTCCTTCCTCTTTTCTCTCTGCCTTTCCTTCCCCTTTTCTCTCTCTGCCTTTCCCTCCTCTTTTCTCTCTGCCTTTCCCTCCTCTTTTCTCTCTGCCTTTCCCTCCTCTTTTCTCTCTGCCTTTCCCTCCTCTTTTCTCTCTGCCTTTCCCTCCTCTTTTCTCTCTGCCTTTCCCTCCTCTTTTCTCTCTCTGCCTTTCCCTCCCCTTTTCTCTCTCTGCCTTTCCCTCCCCTTTTCTCTCTCTGCCTTTCCCTCCCCTTTTCTCTCTCTGCCTTTCCCTCCCCTTTTCTCTCTCTGCCTTTCCCTCCCCTTTTCTCTCTCTGCCTTTCCCTCCCCTTTTCTCTCTCTGCCTTTCCCTCCCCTTTTCTCTCTCTGCCTTTCCCTCCCCTTTTCTCTCTCTGCCTTTCCCTCCCCTTTTCTCTCTCTGCCTTTCTCTCTCACAGTTCCATTCTGCAGTACCCACCTGTATTTGTTGCCAAAGTTAGTGGGGCTGTGCACTATTCCCCCCCCCCGTCCAATAGCAACGTGGCTCGATGTGTCACTCAGTCCTAGATGTATGATTGGCCCACTCTCAAACAGCTGACCCCCCCCCCCCCCCACAGAGCAGAGCTTTGTTAAACCCCCCCCCCCCCCCCCCCCCTCAACTAAACCCTCCTTCAACTGAACTCTCTCTATCTATTTCTCTATTTGTATCCAGGTGTCTGTCCCTGCGATCTCTGTATTCAACAACACATGGTGGTCAGACAGTATTTATCATGTAGGACCTGATTTTTGGCCAGGATTCAATCCCACAATGCAATGTTCACGGTAAACGCTGCATGTGTCGGTTTATTCTGAAATGACCTTTTTATTTTAAATGTCTAACAGCAGTGATGGTATTGAATCCTAAATAGGACCAGGCTCTGTCTGGAACCGGGTTCTGTCTGGAACCAGGTTCTGTCTGGAACTAGAGGCTGGTCTCTGAGCGTTGTGTAAAAACTGGAATGGATTCTCACGGTGTTCTGGAATGGGTTTAGTCCCTCATCTCATTAATATTGTATCACAGGAAATGTTCCAATGTAACCTAGAGGAAATGATGTCATCCTCTAGCTGTGAGCTCATTGGTGGAGATTTTGATCTCTCAGACAGGAAATAACCTTGTTTTATGTTGTTTTCGTGAAGGAAGTGTGTGTGTGTGTCCTCTACAGCTGTCCAGAGCTCTGATCTGGTGGGACGTTAACCTCTGACTGGAATAATTTCTTTAATTTTCTCTCTAAGGCACAGCCATTATCATGGAGAATGATCTGTTGGTATTGATACAAACACCGTCTCTCACATGACTTCCTGGTCTCACACTCCTCCTCACAACTGGAATCTGGTGCTTAATCTCATAATTCTCATGTAAATGTGACCCACTGTGATCTAGCCAGCGGTCAACGATGTGGTGTAGTGGATGGATGGATGGAAAGGTGTGTGTGTGTGTGTGTGTGACTGTTGGTTCACACAGGTGAGAGGTTAGACCGCCATTGTAGTTCTGATAATGCCTGTGTCTGACTCAGTGTTTCTGGGTAATTTACTAAATGTAACTATATAAAATATTCCAAACCTTTTTTTACTTTAAGAAACTGGAAACTTTCCTTTCTGTTTTATTTTTTTTGGTGATTAATCTGTTGTGCCATTGGTTCACCTGGATGCCAACAACCAATTAAAAAACGGGGATTTTGAACACTACTGCCTGTCTGTTCTCTCTGTTTTTAACTGGACCACTTCCTGTTCAACTACAACACATTGTGATTGGTGCGTTTTACACAGCTCCTCCCTCTAAAACATGGCTTCAGGGACCCAGTGTTTCTCAGAAAAACAATCTGGAGTTCAGCCAACGGGATTAGGACATTGAATAGAACGGGGAGTCCCCATTCGAAGGGATTCGTACGTTCTATTCATTCTATTTCTAAACACGTAATCCGATCATTAACTTTAGGAAAACTGGGCCCTGGAGAGGTTGGAGCTCTAACTTTACATTTACCAGCCGAGGTCCTCTGGGCCCTGGAGAGGTTGGAGCTCTAACTTACATTTACCAGCCGAGGTCCTCTGGGCCCTGGAGAGGTTGGAGCTCTAACTTTACATTTACCAGCCGAGGTCCTCTGGGCCCTGGAGAGGTTGGAGCTCTAACTTTACATTTACCAGCCGAGGTCCTCTGGGCCCTGGAGAGGTTGGAGCTCTAACTTTACATTTACCAGCCGAGGTCCTCTGGGCCCTGGAGAGGTTGGAGCTCTAACTTTACATTTACCAGCCGAGGTCCTCTGGGCCCTGGAGAGGTTGGAGCTCTAACTTTACATTTACCAGCCGAGGTCCTCTGGGCCCTGGAGAGGTGGGAGCTCTAACTTTACATTTACCAGCCAAGGTCCTCTGGGCCCTGGAGAGGTTGGAGCTCTAACTTTACATTTACCATCCGAGGTCCTCTGGGCCCTGGAGAGGTTGGAGCTCTAACTTACATTTACCATTAGCAGACCCCCCCCCCCAATGGGGACAATTCGTCTTGCTGGTGTCTGACACAAAAATACATACTCTACACATGAACCTTTTGTGACTAGGGGGCAGTATTTTAATTGTTGGAAAAATAACATACCCAAAGTAAACGGGATATTTTGTCAGGACCAGATGCTAGAATATGCATATAATTGACAGCTTAGGATAGAAAACACTAAAGTTTCCAAAACTGTAAAAATATTGTCTGAGTATAACAGAACTGATATTGCGAAAGCCTGAGAAAAATCCAATCCGGAAGTGCCTCGTGCTTTGAAAGCTCTGCGTTCCAATGCGTCCCTATTGAGCAGTTACACATTAGGGGGCGGCAGGTAGCCTAGTGGTTAGAGCGTTGGGCAAGTAACTTAAAGGTTGCCAGATCGAATCCTTTGAGCTGACAAGGTAAAAATCGGTCGTTCTGCCCCTGAACAAGGCAGTTAAACCCACTGTTCCTAGACTAGTTAACCCGCTGTTCCTAGACCAGTTAACCCACTGTTCCTAGTCCGTCATTGTAAATATGAATTTGTTCTTAAAAGACTTGCCTGGTTAAATTAAAAAAACAACTCGGTCAAATAGAGATTCTGCTTTAGTCATTTGAGATGGGAGTTCCGTGGAATAATGTATGTTGCCTTGAATTCGTTCTGGATTTGGGGACTGAAGAAACCCCCGATGTCTAGTTAAATAAAGGTAAAAAAAAAAAGCCAAGTCAGTTGGGAACAAACTCTTATTTCCAATGATGGTCTAGGAACAGTGGGTTAACTGGTCTAGGAACAGTAGGGTTAACTGGTCTAGGAACAGTGGGTTAACTGGTCTAGGAACAGTGGGGTTAACTGGTCTAGGAACAGTGGGTTAACTGGTCTAGGAACAGTGGGGTTAACTGGTCTAGGAACAGTGGGGTTAACTGGTCTAGGAACAGTGGGGTTAACTGGTCTAGGAACAGTGGGTTAACTGGTCTAGGAACAGTGGGTTAACTGGTCTAGGAACAGTAGGGTTAACTGGTCTAGGAACAGTGGGTTAACTGCCTTGTTCAGAACAACAGATGTTTACCTTGTCAGCTCGGGGATTCGATCTAGCAACCTTTCAGTTACTTGCCCACCACTCTAACCATTAGGCTACCCTGCTGCCCGAGCCTTTATATAAGTTACCTACACAATTTAAAAATGTCAACTATTTCTCTCTCAAACAATTGATGCAGTTAATCAACCAGGAAAGACCGGCATGTTTTAAGTTCTGTGCGGGCAGTTACATTTAGGCTTATTACTTACAAATCACATTAGCTCAACCGTCCAGTGCGAGGCGGGGGACACCGATCCTGTGATCATCTGCATATGTAACGGCCCAAGGCAAGTGCCCTGGGGTACGCCGCACTTTTACATATGTTCGACAAGGTTCTATTGGATAAGTAACTCTTCTACCATGTGATGTCATAAGTGAGTTTTTTTTTTTTTTTTTAATCAATAACATAAAAGGTCTGAAGTCTGAACATATTTTTAGCCAATCACACAATTCGACAAGGTTCACAGCTCCAACTATCATATTTTTAGCCAATCACACAATTCGACAAGGTTCACAGCTCCAACTATCATATTTTTAGCCAATCACACAATTCGACAAGGTTCACAGCTCCAACTATCATATTTTTAGCCAATCACACAATTCGACAAGGTTCACAGCTCCAACTATCATATTTTTAGCCAATCACACAATTCGACAAGGTTCACAGCTCCAACTATCATATTTTTATCCAATCACACAATTCGACAAGGTTCACAGCTCCAACTATCATATTTTTAGCCAATCACACAATTCGACAAGGTTCACAGCTCCAACTATCATATTTTTAGCCAATCACCTGAGTCAGTGACCTTCCCTATACACATGCTGAAAGTCAGTAGTGTTTTTTTTAAAGAGCATTGTGTTTGTAGGACCTGGTCTTCTGAGATGGCGGCAGAACAACACCTTGTCATGGACAGACCTCTTCCCATTTTAGCAACCATTGAGTCTATATGTTTTGAAGAGCTTGCTATCTCAGGTTACACCCAGCAGTATAGTATCATACATTTTTGGAGAAATGTCCTCCGGTCTGATGAAACAAAAATAGAACTGTTTGGCCATAAAGATCATCGTTATGTTTGGAGGAAAAAGGGGGACGTTTGCAAGCCGAAGAACACCATCCCAGCCGTGAAGCACGAGGGTTGGCAGCACCATGTTGTGGGGGTGCTTTGCTGCAGGAGGGACTGGTGCACTTCACAAAATAGATGGCAGGAATGAGGAGGGAAAATTATGTAGATACAGTGGGGCAAAAAAGTATTTAGTCAGCCACCAATTGTGCAAGTTCTCCCACTTAAAAAGATGAGAGAGGCCTGTAATTTTCATCATAGGTACACTTCAACTATGACAGACAAAATGAGGAAAAAAATCCAGAAAATCACATTGTAGGATTTTTAATGAATTTATTTGCAAATTATGGTGGAAAATAAGTATTTGGTCACCTACAAACAAGCAAGATGTCTGGCTCTCACAGACCTGTAACTTCTTCTTTAAGAGGCTCCTCTGTCCTCCACTCGTTACCTGTATTAATGGCACCTGTTTGAACTTGTTATCAGTATAAAAGACACCTGTCCACAACCTCAAACAGTCACACTCCAAACTTCACTATGGCCAAGACCAAAGAGCTGTCAAAGGACACCAGAAACATAATTGTAGGAATTGTGAAAAACTGAGTTTAAATGTATTTGGCTAAGGTGTATGTGAACTTCTGACTTCAACTAGGTGGTGTCAGACGAAGGCCCCAAAAATTGTTGAAGACTCCAGCCAACCTAGTCATAGACTGTTTTCTCTGCTACCGCACGGCAAGTGGTGCCGGAGCGCCAAGTCTAGGACCAAAAGGCACTTTAACAGCCTCTACCCCCCAAGCCATGAGACTGCTGAACAATGAATCAAAATGGCCACCCGGATAAGCAGGCTGTCATGTGCCTTTTACTGAGGAGTGGCTTCGGTCTGGCCACTCTATCGTAAAGGCCTGATTGGTGGAGTACTGCAGAGATGGGAGAACCTTCCAGAAGGACAACCATCTCCACAGAGGAACTCTGCGGCTCTGTCAGAGTGACCATCAGGTTCTTGGTCACCTCCCTGACCAAGGCCCTTCTCCCCGATTGCTCAGTTTGGCCGGGCGGCCAGCTCTAGGAAGAGTCTTGGTGGTTCCAAACTTCTTCCATTTAAGAATGATGGAGGCCACTGTGTTCTTGGGGACCTTCAATGCTGCAGAAATGTTTTGGCACCCTTCTCCTGATCTGTGCCTCGACACAATCCTGTCTCGGAGCTCTACGGACAATTCCTTCAGCCTCATGGCTTGATTTTTGCTCTGATATTGTGTTGTCATTATGGGGTATTGTGATGTCATTATGGGGTATTGTGTTTAGATTGATGAGTATTGATGAGGACTTTTTATTTAATCCATTTTAGAATACGGCTGTAACGTAACGAAATGTGTAAAAAGGGAAAGGGGTCTGAATACTTTCAGAATGAACTGTGTCTGGTACTGTGTATTAGACCTCGGCCCTGTGTCTGGTACTGTGTATTAGACCTCGGCACTGTGTCTGGTACTGTGTATTAGACCTCGGCACTGTGTCTGGTACTGTGTATTAGACCTCGGCACTGTGTCTGGTACTGTGTATTAGACCTCGGCACTGTGTCTGGTACTGTGTATTAGACCTCGGCACTGTGTCTGGTACTGTGTATTAGACCTCGGCCCTGTGTCTGGTACTGTGTATTAGACCTCGGCACTGTGTCCGGTACTGTGTATTAGACCTCGGCCCTGTGTCTGGTACTGTGTATTAGACCTCGGCCCTGTGTCCGGTACTGTGTATTAGACCTCGGCCCTGTGTCTGGTACTGTGTATTAGACCTCGGCACTGTGTCTGGTACTGTGTATTAGACCTCGGCCCTGTGTCTGGTACTGTGTATTAGACCTCGGCACTGTGTCTGGTACTGTGTATTAGACCTCGGCCCTGTGTCTGGTACTGTGTATTAGACCTCGGCCCTGTGTCTGGTACTGTGTATTAGACCTCGGCACTGTGTCTGGTACTGTGTATTAGACCTCGGCACTGTGTCTGGTACTGTGTATTAGACCTCGGCCCTGTGTCTGGTACTGTGTATTAGACCTCGGCCCTGTGTCCGGTACTGTGTATTAGACCTCGGCACTGTGTCCGGTACTGTGTATTAGACCTCGGCCCTGTGTCCGGTACTGTGTATTAGACCTCGGCACTGTGTCCGGTACTGTGTATTAGACCTCGGCACTGTGTCCGGTACTGTGTATTAGACCTCGGCCCTGTGTCTGGTACTGTGTATTATACCTCGGCCCTGTGTCTGGTACTGTGTATTAGACCTCGGCACTGTGTCTGGTACTGTGTATTAGACCTCGGCACTGTGTCTGGTACTGTGTATTAGACCTCGGCCCTGTGTCTGGTACTGTGTATTAGACCTCGGCCCTGTGTCCGGTACTGTGTATTAGACCTCGGCACTGTGTCCGGTACTGTGTATTAGACCTCGGCCCTGTGTCCGGTACTGTGTATTAGACCTCGGCACTGTGTCCGGTACTGTGTATTAGACCTCGGCACTGTGTCCGGTACTGTGTATTAGACCTCGGCCCTGTGTCTGGTACTGTGTATTAGACCTCGGCCCTGTGTCTGGTACTGTGTATTAGACCTCGGCACTGTGTCTGGTACTGTGTATTAGACCTCGGCACTGTGTCTGGTACTGTGTATTAGACCTCGGCACTGTGTCTGGTACTGTGTATTAGACCTCGGCACTGTGTCTGGTACTGTGTATTAGACCTCGGCCCTGTGTCTGGTACTGTGTATTAGACCTCGGCACTGTGTCTGGTACTGTGTATTAGACCTCGGCACTGTGTCTGGTACTGTGTATTAGACCTCGGCACTGTGTCTGGTACTGTGTATTAGACCTCGGCACTGTGTCTGGTACTGTGTATTAGACCTCGGCACTGTGTCTGGTACTGTGTATTAGACCTCGGCACTGTGTCTGGTACTGTGTATTAGACCTCGGCACTGTGTCTGGTACTGTGTATTAGACCTCGGCACTGTGTCTGGTACTGTGTATTAGACCTCGGTACTGTGTCTGGTACTGTGTATTAGACCTCGGCACTGTGTCTGGTACTGTGTATTAGACCTCGGTATTGTGTTGATATGTAGGCTCTGTGTGTATTGTGTTGATATGTAGGCTCTGTGTGTATTGTGTTGATATGTAGGCTCTGTGTTGATATGTAGGCTCTGTGTGTATGGTGTTGATATGTAGGCTCTGTGTTGATATGTAGGCTCTGTGTGTATGGTGTTGATATGTAGGCTCTGTGTTGATATGTAGGCTCTGTGTGTATTGTGTTGATATGTAGGCTCTGTGTGTATTGTGTTGACATGTAGGCTCTGTGTTGATATGTAGGCTCTGTGTGTATGGTGTTGATATGTAGGCTCTGTGTTGATATGTAGGCTCTGTGTGTATTGTGTTGATATGTAGGCTCTGTGTGTATTGTGTTGATATGTAGGCTCTGTGTGTATTGTGTTGATATGTAGGCTCTGTGTGTATTGTGTTGATATGTAGGCTGTGTGTTGATATGTAGGCTCTGTGTGTATGGTGTTGATATGTAGGCTCTGTGTTGATATGTAGGCTCTGTGTGTATTGTGTTGATATGTAGGCTCTGTGTGTATTGTGTTGATATGTAGGCTCTGTGTTGATATGTAGGCTCTGTGTTGATATGTAGGCTCTGTGTTGATATGTAGGCTCTGTGTGTACTGTGTTGATATGTAGGCTCTGTGTTGATATGTAGGCTCTGTGTTGATATGTAGGCTCTGTGTGTACTGTGTTGATATGTAGGCTGTGTGTTAAATGTATTCCAGTCCTGACTAATAATGTTCTGTACTGTGTATTCCGTCATGTGGACCCCAGGAGGAGTAACGGATGTTCTGTACTGTGTATTCCGTCATGTGGACCCCAGGAGGAGTAACGGATGTTCTGTACTGTGTATTCCGTCATGTGGACCCCAGGAGGAGTAACGGATGTTCTGTACTGTGTATTCCGTCATGTGGACCCCAGGAGGAGTAACGGATGTTCTGTACTGTGTATTCCGTCATGTGGACCCCAGGAGGAGTAACGGATGTTCTGTACTGTGTATTCCGTCATGTGGACCCCAGGAGGAGTAACGGATGTTCTGTACTGTGTATTCCGTCATGTGGACCCCAGGAGGAGTAACGGATGTTCTGTACTGTGTATTCCGTCATGTGGACCCCAGGAGGAGTAACGGATGTTCTGTACTGTGTATTCCGTCATGTGGACCCCAGGAGGAGTAACGGATGTTCTGTACTGTGTATTCCGTCATGTGGACCCCAGGAGGAGTAACGGATGTTCTGTACTGTGTATTCCGTCATGTGGACCCCAGGAGGAGTAACGGATGTTCTGTACTGTGTATTCCGTCATGTGGACCCCAGGAGGAGTAACGGATGTTCTGTACTGTGTATTCCGTCATGTGGACCCCAGGAGGAGTAACGGATGTTCTGTACTGTGTATTCCGTCATGTGGACCCCAGGAGGAGTAACGGATGTTCTGTACTGTGTATTCCGTCATGTGGACCCCAGGAGGAGTAACGGATGTTCTGTACTGTGTATTCCGTCATGTGGACCCCAGGAGGAGTAACGGATGTTCTGTACTGTGTATTCCGTCATGTGGACCCCAGGAGGAGTAACGGATGTTCTGTACTGTGTATTCCGTCATGTGGACCCCAGGAGGAGTAACGGATGTTCTGTACTGTGTATTCCGTCATGTGGACCCCAGGAGGAGTAACGGATGTTCTGTACTGTGTATTCCGTCATGTGGACCCCAGGAGGAGTAACGGATGTTCTGTACTGTGTATTCCGTCATGTGGACCCCAGGAGGAGTTTATTTATTTATTTATTTAACCTTTATTTAACCAGGTAGGCCAGTTGAGAACACCTTTATTTAACCAGGTAGGCTAGTTGAGAACACCTTTATTTAACCAGGTAGGCCAGTTGAGAACACCTTTATTTAACCAGGGAGGCAAGTTGAGAACAAGTTCTCATTTACAATTGCGACCTGGCCAAGATAAAGCAAAGCAGTTCGACAGATACAACGACACAGAGTTACACATGGAGTAAAACAAACATACAGTCAATAATACAGTATAAACAAGTCTATATACAATGTGAGCAAATGAGGTGAGATAAGGGAGGTAAAGGCAAAAAAGGCCATGGTGGCAAAGTAAATACAATATAGCAAGTAAAACACTGGAATGGTAGATTTGCAGTGGAAGAATGTGCAAAGTAGAAATAGAAATAATGGGGTGCAAAGGAGCAAAATAAATATATCAATTAAAGACAGTAGGGAAAGAGGTAGTTGTTTGGGCTAAATTATAGGTGGGCTATGTACAGGTGCAGTAATCTGTGAGCTGCTCTGACAGTTGGTGCTTAAAGCTAGTGAGGGAGATAAGTGTTTCCAGTTTCAGAGATTTTTGTAGTTCGTTCCAGTCATTGGCAGCAGAGAACTGGAAAGAGAGGCGGCCAAAGAAAGAATTGGTTTTGGGGGTGACTAGAGAGATATACCTGCTGGAGCGTGTGCTACAGGTGGGAGATGCTATGGTGACCAGCGAGCTGAGATAAGGCGGGACTTTACCTAGCAGGGTCTTGTAGATGACATGGAGCCAGTGGGTTTGGCGACGAGTATGAAGCGAGGGCCAGCCAACGAGAGCGTACAGGTCGCAATGGTGGGTAGAATATGAGGCTTTGGTGACAAAACGGATTGCACTGTGATAGACTGCATCCAATTTGTTCAGTAGGGTATTGGAGGCTATTTTATAAATGACATCGCCAAAGTCGAGGATTGGTAGGATGGTCAGTTTTACAAGGGTATGTTTGGCAGCATGAGTGAAGGATGCTTTGTTGCGAAATAGGAAGCCAATTCTAGATTTAACTTTGGATTGGAGATGTTTGATATGGGTCTGGAAGGAGAGTTTACAGTCTAACCAGACACCTAAGTATTTGTAGTTGTCCACGTATTCTAAGTCAGAGCCGTCCAGAGTAGTAATGTTGGACAGGCGGGTAGGTACAGGTAGCGATCGGTTGAAGAGCATGCATTTAGTTTTACTTGTATTTAAGAGCAGTTGGAGGCCACGGAAGGAGAGTTGTATGGCATTGAAGCTTGCCTGGAGGGTTGTTAACACAGTGTCCAAAGAAGGGCCGGAAGTATACAGAATGGTGTCGTCTGCGTAGAGGTGGATCAGAGACT
The DNA here is from genome assembly GCF_045791955.1 of Oncorhynchus clarkii lewisi. NCBI lineage: Eukaryota > Metazoa > Chordata > Actinopteri > Salmoniformes > Salmonidae > Oncorhynchus > Oncorhynchus clarkii. The sequence continues at coordinate 65,671,899 of NC_092159.1, read as the reverse complement.
CACCAGCAGCAAGAGAGACCTCATTGATGTATACAGAGAAGAGAGTCGGTCCAAGAATTGAACCCTGTGGCACCCCCATAGAGACTGCCAGAGGTCCGGACAACAGACCCTCCGATTTGACACACTGAACTCTATCAGAGAAGTAGTTGGTGAACCAGGCGAGGCAATCATTTGAGAAACCAAGGCTGTTGAGTCTGCCGATGAGGATGTGGTGATTGACAGAGTCGAAAGCCTTGGCCAGATCAATGAATACGGCTGCACAGTATTGTTTCTTATCGATGGCGGTTAAGATATCGTTTAGGACCTTGAGCGTGGCTGAGGTGCACCCATGACCAGCTCTGAAACCAGATTGCATAGCAGAGAAGGTATGGTGAGATTCGAAACGGTCGGTAATCTGTTTGTTAATTTGGCTTTCGAAGACCTTAGAAAGGGGGACCTCAGTAACGGATGTTCTGTACTGTGTATTCCGTCATGTGGACCCCAGGAGGAGTAACGGATGCTTTTGCAGAGGATAATGGAGATACTAATAAATACAAAATTATTGATGGATAACAATCGTTTTTCCACACGAAGTTGACAACAGAAATTCAACACAGCTTCTCTTTCATTTATTAGATCTTCAATACAAAAAATATGATTCATTTCATTTCTGTTTGTCCACTTTACCAGTTAATAGTCATTATGTAATATAATATAATATTGTTGTTAAGTTAATATAATATTATGTTGTTCAGTTAATATAATATTCTGTTAAGTCAATGTCTCCATTGACAGACAAGTCCGTCAACCAATCAGCTGAGCAGACTGACCTCTTGTGTATAATTTCTATGAACCATAACATCTATCAGTTCATCATCGATCCATAGGGCTTTAACAGTTATCATGTCTTCACACACAAATCCACACAGATCCACACACAGATACACACAGATACACACACACACACACACACACACACACACACACACACACACACACCCACCCACCCACCCACCCACCCAGCAGGTCTCCAATCCAGTCTGTTAGAGAGGCAGCCTGGGAAACAGAGATCCCCAGAGCCCCTCCCTGGGTCTGAATGAATGATTTAGCTGAAAAGATGAGTCACACTAATATGACCCAGATCCCTGCAACTCACACAGAGGGTTATGGGTAAAGAGTTGCGCTGCAGGCTGGTCCCCGGTCCTCCCCTCCTCTCCTCGCTTTCTCCCTGCGTGTGTCAGTATCTCTCCATTTTGTCTCCCGCCCTCTCTGTGTCAGTCTCTCTCTCTCCCTCAGTTCCCTCTCCCTCCCTCTCTGTCTGTGTCAGTATCTCTCTCTCCCTCAGTTCCCTCCCTCTCCGTCAGTCAGTCTCTCTCTCTCCCTCAGTTCCCGCTCCCTCCGTCTGTGTCAGTCTCTCTCTATCCCTCAGTTCCCTCTCCCTTCGTCTGTGTCAGTCTCTCTCTATCCCTCAGTTCCCTCTCCCTCCGTCTGTGTCAGTCTCTCTCTATCCCTCAGTTCCCTCTCCCTCCGTCTGTGTCAGTCTCTCTCTCTCCCTCAGTTCCCTGCCTCTCCCTCCCTCTCCATTGTGTCTCCCTCTCTGTGTCAGTCTCTCTCTCCCTCTCAGTTCCCTCTCCCTCCCTCCCTCTCCGTCTGTGTCAGTCTCTCTCTATCCCTCAGTTCTCTCTCCCTCCCTCCCTCTCAGTCTGTGTCACTCTCTCTCCCCCTCCCTCTTCGTCTGTGTCAGTCTCTCGCTTTCCCTCAGTTCCCTTCCTCTCCATTTTGTCTCCCTCTCTGTGTCAGTCTCTCTCTCCCCCTCAGTTCCCTCTCTCTCCCTCAGTTCCCTCCCTCTCCCTCCCTCCCTCTCCATCTGTGTCAGTCTCTCTCTCCCTCAGTTCCCTCTCTCTCCCTCAGTTCCCTCTCTCTCCCTCAGTTCCCTCCCTCTCCCTCCCTCCCTCTCCATTTAGTCTCCCTCTCTGTCAGTCTCTCTCCCCCTCAGTCTCTCTCCCTCCCTGTGTCAGTCTCTCTCCATTTTGTCCACCTCTGTCTGTGTCAGTCTCTCTCTTCTCTCCGTTTCGCTCTCAGATTCTCTCTCTATATTTTCTCCTCTCTCCAGTAGTGGTGATGGGGGGGGGGGGGGGGGGGGGGGGGGGTGGAAGACCGTGTCAAATGGCTGCTGCTTCCACCCACATCTGAAACCTCTGTTGCCATGGCAACACCAGCTGCAGCACAGAGCCAGCCAGCCACTCCCCCCTCCCCTCCCTCCCACCAGCCCACCCGTCGGTCTGGAGGGGGGATCAGAGTGTGTGTGTGTGTGTGTGTGCGTGAGTGTTGAGGCATGTCATTGACAGAGACAGCCTACTTGTGAGAGACTGGGTACAGGGGACGGGGGTAATGAGGGGTGAGGGGGCAGGGGGCAGGAGGGGTGAGGGGGCAGGGGACAGGAGGGGTGAGAGGGTAGGGGACCGGAGGGTTGAGAGGGCAGGGGACAGGAGGGGTGAGGGGGCAGGGGACGAGGGTAATGAGGGGTGAGGGGGCAGGGGACAGGAGGGGTGAGGGGGCAGGGGACAGGAGGGGTGAGGGGGCAGGGGACAGGAGGGGTGAGGGGGCAGGAGGGGTGAGAGGGCAGGGGACGGGGGTAAGGAGGGGTGAGAGGGCAGGGGGCGGGGGTAAGGAGGGGTGTGAGGGCAGGGGACAGGAGGGGTGAGGGGGAAGGGGACAGGAGGGGTGAGGGGGCAGGGGACAGGAGGGGTGAGGGGCAGGGGGCGGGGGTAAGGAGGGGTGAGAGGGCAGGGGACAGGAGGGGTGAGGGGGCAGGGGACAGGAGGGGTAAGGGGGCAGGGGACAGGAGGGGTGAGGGGCAGGGGACGGGTGTAATGAGGGGTGAGGGGGCAGGGGACAGGAGGGGTGAGGGGGAAGGGGACAGGAGGGGTGAGGGGGCAGGAGGGGTGAGGGGGAAGGGGACAGGAGGGGTGAGGGGGCAGGGGGCGGGGGTAAGGAGGGGTGAGAGGGCAGGGGGCGGGGTAAGGAGGGTTGAGGGGACGGGGGTAAGGAGGAGTGAGAGGGCTATGTGGGGTGGGTGTGTCTGGTGGTCTGGCTTTGATCATATGAGCTGTGATCATCGAGGAAGACTGAGAAAACTAATGAATACTCTGGTCTGAACAGCCTGATAGAACAGAATGATATACTGCTCTGGTCTGAACAGAATGATATACTGCTCTGGTCTGAACAGAATGATATACTGCTCTGGTCTGAACAGAATGATATACTGCTCTGGTCTGAACAGAATGATATACTGCTCTGGTCTGAACAGAATGATATACTGCTCTGGTCTGAACAGAATGATATACTGCTCTGGTCTGAACAGAATGATATACTGCTCTGGTCTGAACAGAATGATATACTGCTCTGGTCTGAACAGAATGATATACTGCTCTGGTCTGAACAGAATGATATACTGCTCTGGTCAACAACCCTCATCTTCTCTTTCCATTTTACACGGACATTTCTGTCATATATCAGACACTCTTAACCAGAGCAACTTACATGAGCAATTATGTTAAGCTCCTTAATCAAGGACACACACCATATTTTTCAGAGTTGGCTCGGAGAGTCAAATCAGCGACCTTTTCGGGTTACTGGCACAACGCTCTAAACCGGTAGGATACCTGCCTCCCGCTCTCCCCCCTCCCTGACCTCCCCTCTCCCCCTCCCTGACCTCCTCTCTCCCCCTCCCTGATCTCCTCTCTCCCCCTCCCTGACCTCCTCTCTCCCCCTCCCTGACCTCCCTCTGCCCCCCCTCCCCGACCTCCCGCTCTCCCTCCTCCCTGACCTCCCGCTCTCCCCCCTACCGCTCTCCACCCTCCCTGAACTCCTCTCTCCCCCTCTCCCTGAACGCCTATCTCCCCCACTCCCTGGCCTCCTCTCTCCCCCCTTCCTGACCTCCTCTCTCCCCCTCCCTGACCTCCTTCTCTCCCCCCTCCCTGACCTCCTCTCTCCCCCTCCCTGACCTCCTCTCTCCCCCTCCCTGACCTCCTCTCTCCCCCCTCCCTGACCTCCTCTCTCCCCCCTCCCTGACCTCCTCTCTCTCCCCCCTCCCTGACCTCCTCTCTCTCCCCCTCCATGACCTCCTATCTCTCCCCCCTCCCTGACTTCCTCTCTCCCCCCTCCCTGACCTCCTGCTCTCCCCCCTCCCTGACCTCCTCTCTCTTTCCCCTCCCTGACCTCCTCTCTCCCCCTCCCTGACTTCCTCTTGTACTCAGTCGCAACATGTCTGATACAAACACAAGTATGCAAGTACACAAACACACACTGTAACCCCCCGTGGTAGCCAGTCTATGCAGTTCAGTCAGTAAACAGGCTCTCTCTCTTGAAAAAAAATTGAATGAATATGACAGATTTTACACTGAGACACAGACAGGACACAAACACACGACGGGGTCACACTAGTCTCAGAGGTCACGGCACTGCGCTGCACAGCTGTAAAAACACACTGGATAAAAGAACACGCTGTGAGAGGAGGAGAGAGGACCTGGGGGAATGCAGAGCAAGTTCCTACATGACCACAAGCTAGCCCAGGGGGTGAAAGGTAGAGGAGAGAGGAGAGAGGGGGTGAAAGGTAGAGGAGAGAGGAGAGGGAGGGTGGAGGAGAGAGGGGGTGAAGGCTAGAGGAGAGAGGAGAGAGGGTGAAGAGTAGAGGAGAGAGGGGGTGAGGGGGTGAAGGGTAGAGGAGAAAGGAGAGAGAAGGTGAAAGGTAGAGGAGAGAGGAGAGAGGGGGTGAAGGATAGAGGAGAGAGAGGGTGAAGGATAGAGGAGAGAGGAGAGGGGGTGAAAGGTAGAGGAGAGTGAGGGTGAAAGGTAGAGGAGAGAGAAGTTGAAAGGCAGAGAGAGGAGAGAGAGCGTGAAAGGTAGAGGAGAGAGAGGGTGAAGGGTAGAGGAGAGAGGAGAGAGAGGGTGAAGGGTAGAGGAGAGCGAGGGTGAAAGGTAGAGGAGAGAGAGGGTGAAAGGTAGAGAAGAGAGAGGGTGAAAGGTAGAGGAGAGAGAGGGTGAAAGGTAGAGGAGAGAGGAGAGAGAGGGTGAAAGGTAGAGTAGAGGAGAGAGAGAGGGTGAAAGGTAGAGGAGAGAGAGAGGGTGAAAGGTAGAGGGTAGAGGAGAGAGAGAGAGGGTGAAAGGTAGAGTGTAGAGGAGAGAGAGAGGGTGAAAGGTAGAGGGTAGAGGAGAGAGAGGGTGAAAGGTAGAGAGTAGAGGAGAGAGAGAGGGTGAAAGGTAGAGGGTAGAGGAGAGAGAGAGGGTGAAAGGTATAGGGTAGAGGAGAGAGAGAGGGTGAAAGGTAGAGGGTAGAGGAGAGAGAGGGTGAAAGGTAGAGAGTAGAGGAGAGAGAGAGGGTGAAAGGTAGAGGGTAGAGGAGAGAGAGGGTGAAAGGTAGAGAGTAGAGGAGAGATAGAGGGTGAAAGGTAGAGAGTAGAGGAGAGAGAGAGGGTGAAAGGTAGAGGAGAGAGAGGGTGAAAGGTAGAGGAGAGAGAGGGTGAAAGGTAGAGGGTAGAGGAGAGAGAGAGGACAGAGGAGGAGGAGAGTAGAGGAGAGAGAGGGTGAAGGGTAGAGGAGAGAGAGGGTGAAAGGTAGAGGAGAGAGAGGGTAAAAGGTAGAGGAGAGGACAGAGGAGGAGAGTAGAGGAGAGAGGAGAGGACAGAGGAGGAGGAGAGTAGAGGAGAGAGAGAGGGTGAAAGGTAGAGGAGAGAGGAAAGAGGTAGAGGAGAGAGGAGAGAGAGAGGGTGAAAGGAGAGGAGAGAGAGGGTGAAAGGAAGAGGGTAGAGGAGAGAGAGGGTGAAAGGTAGAGAGTATAGGAGAGAGGGTGAAAGGCAGAGGAGAGAGGAGAGAGAGGGTGAAAGGTAGAGGAGAGAGGGTGAAAGGTAGAGGAGAGAGGGTGAAAGGCAGAGGAGAGAGGAGAGAGAGGGTGAAAGGTAGAGGAGAGAGGGTGAAAGGTAGAGGGTAGAGGAGAGAGAGGGTGAAAGGTAGAGGGTAGAGTAGAGAGAGGGTGAAAGGTAGAGAGTAGAGGAGAGAGAGGGTGAAATGTAGAGGGTAGAGGAGAGAGAGAGGGTGAAAGGTAGAGGGTAGAGGAGAGATAGAGGGTGAAAGGTAGAGGAGAGAAGAAAGAGGTAGAGAGAGGAGAGAGAGAGGGTGAAAGGAGAGGAGAGAGAGGGTGAAAGGTAGAGGGTAGAGGAGAGAGAGGGTGAAAGGTAGAGAGTATAGGAGAGAGGGTGAAAGGCAGAGGAGAGAGGAGAGAGAGTGTTAAAGGTAGAGGAGAGAGGGTGAAAGGCAGAGGAGAGAGGAGAGAGAGGGTGAAAGGTAGAGGAGAAAGGGTGAAAGGTAGAGGAGAAAGGGTGAAAGGTAGAGGGTAGAGGAGAGAGAGGGTGAAAGGTAGAGGGTAGAGTAGAGAGAGGGTGAAAGGTAGAGAGTAGAGGAGAGAGAGGGTGAAAGGTAGAGAGTAGAGGAGAGAGAGGGTGAAAGGTAGAGGGTAGAGAAGAGAGAGAGGGTGAAAGGTAGAGGGTAGAGGAGAGAGAGAGGGTGAAAGGTAGAGGGTAGAGGAGAGAGAGGGTGAAAGGTAGAGGAGAGAGGAGAGAGAGGGTGAAAGGTAGAGAGTAGAGGAGAGAGGGGGTGAAAGGTAGAGGGTAGAGAAGAGAGAGAGGGTGAAAGGTAGAGGGTAGAGGAGAGAGAGAGGGTGAAAGGTAGAGGGTAGAGGAGAGAGAGGGTGAAACGTAGAGGAGAGAGGAGAGAGAGGGTGAAAGGTAGAGAGTAGAGGAGAGAGGGGGTGAAAGGTAAAGAGTAGAGGAGAGAGAGGGTGAAAGGTAGAGAGTAGAGGAGAGATAGAGGGTGAAAGGTAGAGAGTAGAGGAGAGATAGAGGGTGAAAGGTAGAGAGTAGAGGAGAGAGAGGGTGAAAGGTAGAGAGTAGAGGAGAGAGGGTGAAAGGTAGAGAGTAGAGGAGAGAGAGGGTGAAAGGTAGAGAGTAGAGGAGAGATAGAGGGTGAAAGGTAGAGAGTAGAGGAGAGATAGAGGGTGAAAGGTAGAGAGTAGAGGAGAGAGAGGGTGAAAGGTAGAGAGTAGAGGAGAGATAGAGGGTGAAAGGTAGAGAGTAGAGGAGAGAGAGGGTGAAAGGTAGAGAGTAGAGGAGAGAGAGGGTGAAAGGTAGAGGAGAGAGAGGGTGAAAGGTAGATGAGAGAGAGGAGAGAGAGGGTGAAAGGTAGAGGGTAGAGGAGAGAGAGAGGACAGAGGAGGAGGAGAGTAGAGGAGAGAGAGGGTGAAGGGTAGAGGAGAGAGAGGGTGAAAGGTAGAGGAGAGAGAGGGTAAAAGGTAGAGGGTAGAGGAGAGAGGGAGGGTGAAAGGTAGAGGAGAGGACAGAGGAGGAGAGTAGAGGAGAGAGGAGAGGACAGAGGAGGAGGAGAGTAGAGGAGAGAGAGAGGGTGAAAGGTAGAGGAGAGAGGAAAGAGGTAGAGGAGAGAGGAGAGAGAGAGGGTGAAAGGAGAGGAGAGAGAGGGTGAAAGGAAGAGGATAGAGGAGAGAGAGGGTGAAAGGTAGAGAGTATAGGAGAGAGGGTGAAAGGCAGAGGAGAGAGGAGAGAGAGGGTGAAAGGTAGAGGAGAGAGGGTGAAAGGCAGAGGAGAGAGGAGAGAGAGGGTGAAAGGTAGAGGAGAGAGGGTGAAAGGTAGAGGGTAGAGGAGAGAGAGGGTGAAAGGTAGAGGGTAGAGTAGAGAGAGGGTGAAAGGTAGAGAGAAAAGGAGAGAGAGGGTGAAATGTAGAGGGTAGAGGAGAGAGAGAGGGTGAAAGGTAGAGGGTAGAGGAGAGAGAGAGGGTGAAAGGTAGAGGAGAGAGGAAAGAGGTAGAGAGAGGAGAGAGAGAGGGTGAAAGGAGAGGAGAGAGAGGGTGAAAGGTAGAGAGTATAGGAGAGAGGGTGAAAGGCAGAGGAGAGAGGAGAGAGAGGGTTAAAGGTAGAGGAGAGAAGGTGAAAGGCAGAGGAGAGAGGAGAGAGAGGGTGAAAGGTTGAGGAGAAAGGGTGAAAGGTAGAGGGTAGAGGAGAGAGAGGGTGAAAGGTAGAGGGTAGAGTAGAGAGAGGGTGAAAGGTAGAGAGTAGAGGAGAGAGAGGGTGAAAGGTAGAGGGTAGAGGAGAGAGAGAGGGTGAAAGGTAGAGGGTAGAGGAGAGAGAGAGGGTGAAAGGTAGAGGGTAGAGGAGAGAGAGGGTGAAAGGTAGAGGAGAGAGGAGAGAGAGGGTGAAAGGTAGAGAGTAGAGGAGAGAGGGGGTGAAAGGTAAAGCGTAGAGGAGAGAGAGGGTGAAAGGTAGAGGAGAGAGGAAAGAGAGAGAGGAGAGAGAGAGGGTGAAAGGTATAGGGTAGAGGAGAGAGAGAGGGTGAAAGGTAGAGGGTAGAGGAGAGAGAGGGTGAAAGGTAGAGAGTAGAGGAGAGAGAGAGGGTGAAAGGTAGAGGGTAGAGGAGAGAGAGGGTGAAAGGTAGAGAGTAGAGGAGAGAGAGGGTGAAAGGTAGAGGAGAGAGAGGGTGAAAGGTAGATGAGAGAGAGGGTAAAGGGTAGAGGAGAGAGGGAGGGTGAAAGGTAGAGGAGAGGACAGAGGAGGATGAGAGTAGAGGAGAGACAGAGGGTGAAAGGTAGAGGAGAGAGGAAAGAGGTAGAGGAGAGAGGAGAGAGAGAGGGTGAAAGGAGAGGAGAGAGAGGGTGAAAGGAAGAGGGTAGAGGAGAGAGGGTGAAAGGTAGAGAGTATAGGAGAGAGGGTGAAAGGCAGAGGAGAGAGAGGGTTAAAGGTAGAGGAGAGGAGAGGGTGAAATGTAGAGGGTAGAGGAGAGAGAGAGGGTGAAAGGTAGAGGGTAGAGGAGAGAGAGAGGGTGAAAGGTAGAGGGTAGAGGAGAGAGAGAGGGTGAAAGGTAGAGGAGAGAGGAAAGAGGTAGAGAGAGGAGAGAGAGAGGGTGAAAGGAGAGGAGAGGGGAGAGAGAGGGTGAAAGGTAGAGAGTATAGGAGAGAGGGTGAAAGGCAGAGGAGAGGGGAGAGAGAGGGTTAAAGGTAGAGGAGTTAGGGTGAAAGGCAGAGGAGAGAGGAGAGAGAGGGTGAAAGGTAGAGGAGAAAGGGTGAAAGGTAGAGGGTAGAGGAGAGAGAGGGTGAAAGGTAGAGGGTAGAGTAGAGAGAGGGTGAAAGGTAGAGAGTAGAGGAGAGAGAGGGTGAAAGGTAGAGGGTAGAAGAGAGAGAGAGGGTGAAAGGTAGAGGGTAGAGGAGAGAGAGAGGGTGAAAAGTAGAGGGTAGAGGAGAGAGAGGGTGAAAGGTAGAGGAGAGAGGAGAGAGAGGGTAAAAGGTAGAGAGTAGAGGAGAGAGGGGGTGAAAGGTAAAGAGTAGAGGAGAGAGAGGGTGAAAGGTAGAGGAGAGAGGAAAGAGGTAGAGGAGAGAGGAGAGAGAGAGGGTGAAAGGAGAGGAGAGAGAGGGTGAAAGGTAGAGAGTATAGGAGAGAGTGTGAAAGGCAGAGGAGATAGGAGAGAGAGGGTGAAAGGTAGAGGAGAGAGAGGGTGAAAGGTAGAGGGTAGAGTAGAGAGGGGGTGAAAGGTAGAGAGTAGAGGAGAGGGAGGGTGAAAGGTAGAGGAGAGAGGAGAGAGAGGGTGAAAGGTAGAGGGTAGAGGAGAGAGAGGGTGAAAGGTAGAGGAGAGAGGAGAGGGAGGGTGAAAGGTAGAGGAGAGAGGAGAGAGAGGGTGAAAGGTAGAGGGTAGAGGAGAGAGAGAAGGTGAAAGGTAGAGAAAGAGGAGAGAGAGAGGGTGAAAGGTAGAGGAGAGAGGAGAGGACAGAGGAGGAGGAGATTAGAGGAGTGAGGGGGTGAACGGCAGAGAGTGAAAGGAGGGTCAGGCTGCTTTACACCATAACAGACTGGGAGGGTCAGGCTGCTCCACCACAACAGACTGGGAGGGTCAGGCTACTCCACCACTACAGACTGGGAGGGTCAGGCTGCTCCACCACTACAGACTGGGAAGGTCAGGCTGCTCTACACCACAACAGACTGGGAGGGTCAGGCTGCTCCACAACAGACTGGGAGGGTCAGGCTGCTCCACACCACTACAGACTGGGAGGGTCAGGCTGCTCTACACCACAACAGACTGGGAGGGTCAGGCTGCTGTACAGCACTACAGACTGGGAGGGTCAGGCTGCTCCACCACTACAGACTGGGAGGGTCATGCTGCTCCACCACTACAGACTGGGAGGGTCAGGCTGCTCCACCACTACAGACTGGGAGGGTCAGGCTGCTCTACACCACAACAGACTGGGAGGGTCAGGCTGCTCCACCACAACCACAACAGACTGGGAGGGTCAGGCTGCTACACCACAACAGACTGGGAGGGTCAGGCTGCTCCACACCACTACAGACTGGGAGGGTCAGGCTGCTCCACCACAACAGACTGGGAGGGTCAGGCTGCTCCACAACAACCACAACAGACTGGGAGGGTCAGGCTGCTCTACACCACAACCACAACAGACTGGGAGGGTCAGGCTGCTCCACCACAACCACAACAGACTGAGAGGGTCAGGCTGCTCCACCACAACAGACTGGGAGGGTCAGGCTGCTGCACACCACAACCACAACAGACTGAGAGGGTCAGGCTGCTCCACCACAACAGACTAGGAGGGTCAGGCTGCTCCACCACAACCACAACAGACTGGGAGGGTCAGGCTGCTGCACACCACAACCACAACAGACTGGGAGGGTCAGGCTGCTCCACCACAACCACAACAGACTGGGAGGGTCAGGCTGCTCTACACCACAACAGACTGGGAGGGTCAGGCTGCTCTACACCACTACAGACTGGGAGGGTCAGGCTGCTCCACTACAACAGACTGGGAGGGTCAGGCTGCTCTACACCACAACAGACTGGGAGGGTCAGGCTGCTCCACACCACTACTGACTGGGAGGGTCAGGCTGCTCCACTACAACAGACTGGGAGGGTCAGGCTGCTCCACACCACTACAGACTGGGAGGGTCAGGCTGCTCCACAACAGACTGGGAGGGTCAGGCTGCTCCACCACTACAGACTGGGAGGGTCAGGCTGCTCCACCACAACAGACTGGGAGGGTCAGGCTGCTCCACCACTACAGACTGGGAGGGTCAGGCTGCTCTACACCACAACAGACTGGGAGGGTCAGGCTGCTGTACAGCACTACAGACTGGGAGGGTCAGGCTGCTCCACCACAACAGACTGGGAGGGTCAGGCTGCTCTACAGAACAACAGACTGGGAGGGTCAGGCTGCTCCACACCACTACAGACTGGGAGGGTCAGGCTGCTCCACACCACTACAGACTGGGAGGGTCAGGCTGCTACACCACAACAGACTGGGAGGGTCAGGCTGCTACACCACAACAGACTGGGAGGGTCAGGATGCTCTACACCACTACAGACTGGGAGGGTCAGGCTGCTCCACACCACTACAGACTGGGAGGGTCAGGCTGCTCCACAACAGACTGGGAGGGTCAGGCTGCTCTACACCACAACAGACTGGGAGGGTCAGGCTGCTGTACAGCACTACAGACTGGGAGGGTCAGGCTGCTCCACCACAACAGACTGGGAGGGTCAGGCTGCTCTACAGCACAACAGACTGGGAGGGTCAGGCTGCTCCACACCACTACAGACTGGGAGGGTCAGGCTACTCCACACCACTACAGACTGGGAGGGTCAGGCTGCTGTACACCACCAGAGCTCTCCTCTCAAGTGATAGGTGGATCTGCAATCATGAGTCAGGCCTCTCTCTCTCTCTCTCTCTCTCTGTGTCTGTTTCTCTGTGTGTGTGTGATAAGTAGTAATAGACCTACAGAACCACATCAGTCGATGAGTCAGCAGCCCGTCAGCTGTAGTAGTAGTAGACCTACAGAACCACATCAGTCGATGAGTCAGCAGCCCGTCAGCTGTAGTAGTAGTAGACCTACAGAACCACATCAGTCGATGAGTCAGCAGCCCGTCAGCTGTAGTAGTAGTAGACCTACAGAACCACATCAGTCGATGAGTCAGCAGCCCGTCAGCTGCAGCAGTAGTAGACCTCAGGACCGGTTAGAGGAAAACCTAACGGACTGTAATCACACAAGGAACGTAAAGCCTCAGATCAACAACCCCACATCTGAGGCCCAGATCAACAACCCCACATCTGAGGCCCAGATCAACAACCCCACATCTGAGGCCCAGATCAACAACCCCACATCTGAGGCCCAGATCAACAACCCCACATCTGAGGCCCAGACGAGAGACCAGAGCAGAGGAAGGAGACACAGATCTCTCTATACAAAATGAGTGATGCATCTCCGAAACACAACAAAACCCAATCTTGTGCGGACAGATATGATGCCCTGAAGACCACCCACAGCCCAGGTTGCTCTCTCTGTCTCCTCAGTTGTGGGTCCAAACCAAGAGGGGGGGGGGGGACAATTTGAAACCTCCGGAGTTGACGACTCAGTCCTGGACGAGCTCCCAATGCAGCCCAACATCCTGGTGACCAGCCCAGTCGTCATATCACTGTAACGTAGTCTAGTCAGGGTCATATCCCCGTAACGTAGTCTAGTCAGGGTCAGACCCCCGTAACGTAATCTAGTCAGGGTCATATCCCTGTAACGTAGTCTAGACAGGGTCATACCCCTGTAACGTAGTCTAGTCAGGGTCATATCCCCGTAACGTAGTCTAGTCAGGGTCATATCCCTGTAACGTAGTCTAGTCAGGGTCATATCCCTGTAACGTAGTCTAGTCAGGGTCATACCCCTGTAACGTAGTCTAGTCAGGGTCATATCCCCGTAACGTAGTCTAGTCAGGGTCATATCCCTGTAACGTAGTCTAGTCAGGGTCATATCCCTGTAACGTAGTCTAGTCAGGGTCACATCCCTGTAACGTAGTCTAGTCAGGGTCACATCCCTGTAACGTAGTCTAGTCAGGGTCATATCCCTGTAACGTAGTCTAGTCAGGGTCATATCCCTGTAACGTAGTCTAGTCAGGGTCATACCCTGTAACGTAGTCTAGTCAGGGTCATATCCCTGTAACGTAGTCTAGTCAGGGTCATATCCCCGTAACGTAGTCTAGTCAGGGTCATATCCCCGTAACGTAGTCTAGTCAGGGTCATATCCCTGTAACGTAGTCTAGTCAGGGTCATATCCCTGTAACGTAGTCTAGTCAGGGTCATATCCCTGTAACGTAGTCTAGTCAGGGTCATACCCTGTAACGTAGTCTAGTCAGGGTCATATCCCTGTAACGTAGTCTAGTCAGGGTCATATCCCCGTAACGTAGTCTAGTCAGGGTCATATCCCCGTAACGTAGTCTAGTCAGGGTCATATCCCTGTAACGTAGTCTAGTCAGGGTCATATCCCGTAACGTAGTCTAGTCAGGGTCATATCCCTGTAACGTAGTCTAGTCAGGGTCATATCCCTGTAACGTAGTCTAGTCAGGGTCACATCCCTGTAACGTAGTCTAGTCAGGGTCATATCCCTGTAAAGTAGTCTAGTCAGGGTCATATCACTGTAACGTAGTCTAGTAAGGGTCATAACCCTGTATAGTGGTCTAGTCAGGGTAATATCCCTGTAACGTAGTCTAGTCAGGGTCATACCCCTGTAACGTAGTCTAGTCAGGGTCATATCACTGTAACGTAGTCTAGTAAGGGTCATAACCCTGTATAGTGGTCTAGTCAGGGTAATATCCCTGTAACGTAGTCTAGTCAGGGTCATATCCCTGTAACGTAGTCTAGTCTACAGCTGTGTCCGTGGCCTTGGTGTGCTCTGTCTGTGGCCTTGGTGTGCTCTGTCTGTGGCCTTGGTGTGCTCTGTCCGTGGCCTTGGTGTGCTCTGTTTGTGGAAGACGGTGTGCTCTGCCTGTGGCCTTGGTGTGCTCTGTCTGTGGCCTTGGTGTGCTCTGTTTGTGGAAGACGGTGTGCTCTGTCTGTGGCCTTGGTGTGCTCTGTCCGTGGCCTTGGTGTGCTCTGTCCGTGGCCTTGGTGTGCTCTGTCCGTGGCCTTGGTGTGCTCTGTCCGTGGCAGACAGTGTGCTATGTCTGTGGCCTTGGTGTGCTCTGTCTGTGGCCCTGGTGTTCTCTGTCCGTGGCCTTGGTGTGCTCTGTCCGTGGCCTTGGTGTGCTCTGTCCGTGGCCTTGGTGTGCTCTGTCCGTGGCCTTGGTGTGCTCTGTCCGTGGCCTTGGTGTGCTCTGTCTGTGGCAGACAGTGTGCTCTGTCCGTGGCCTTGGTGTGCTCCGTCTGTGGCAGACAGTGTGCTATGTCTGTGGCCTTGGTGTGCTCTGTCCGTGGCCTTGGTGTGCTCTGTCCGTGGCCTTGGTGTGCTCTGTCTGTGGCAGACAGTGTGCTCTGTCCGTGGCCTTGGTGTGCTCCGTCTGTGGCAGACAGTGTGCTATGTCTGTGGCCTTGGTGTGCTCTGTCTGTGGCCTTGGTGTGCTCTGTCCGTGGCCTTGGTGTGCTCTGTCCGTGGCCTTGGTGTGCTCTGTCTGTGGCCTTGGTGTGCTCTGTCCGTGGCCTTGGTGTGCTCTGTCCGTGGCCTTGGTGTGCTCTGTCTGTGGCAGACAGTGTGCATCCCACATCGGATTATACAGTCATCAGCGAACAAGCAGTAGTGGAAGTCTTCATGGGATACAATGGACTACCTTAAGATAAGAGTATAAAGGTCTAGGATAGGATGGACTACCTTAAGATAAGAGTATAAAGGTCTAGGATAGGATGGACTACCTTAAGATAAGAGTATAAAGGTCTAGGATAGGGTGGACTACCTTAAGATAAGAGTATAACGGTCTAGGATAGGATGGACTACCTTAAGATAAGAGTATAACGGTCTGTGATAGGATGGACTACCTTAAGATAAGAGTATAAAGGTCTAGGATAGGATGGACTACCTTAAGATAAGAGTATAAAGGTCTAGGATAGGATGGACTACCTTAAGATAAGAGTATAACGGTCTAGGATAGGATGGACTACCTTAAGATAAGAGTATAAAGGTCTAGGATAGGATGGACGACCTTAAGATAAGAGTATAAAGGTCTAGGATAGGATGGACTACCTTAAGATAAGAGTATAAAGGTCTAGGATAGGGTGGACTACCTTAAGATAAGAGTATAAAGGTCTAGGATAGGATGGACTACCTTAAGATAAGAGTATAAAGGTCTAGGATAGGATGGACCACCTTAAGATAAGAGTATAACGGTCTAGGATACGATGGACTACCTTAAGATAAGATAAGTGTGTATAAAGGTCTAGGATAGGACGGACGACCTTAAGATAAGTTAAGTTAAGTGTGTGGAACCACCAGACAGGACCAGAATGTGAAAACTAAAAAGTTTATTGAGCAGAAACAGTACTCAGAACATTATGCTGTAATCAAAAATATCTCTGGAACAGTAGCAAGGTCAACGGGTCAGAGGTCAGCACCCCCCCCCCGAAACAAAACAAACGTAAAGAGTAGAAAGCAACAGCCAGCAGGGTTCGCTCTGCCATGATCACATCTCAGTCTATTAACTGTCTGGAGACACCTGGTACTAGATAACAGTCTGGAAGAGGAGGACGAGAAGGGGTCTGTCAACTGGTACCAGTCTGGAAGAGGAGGACGAGAAGGGGTCTGTAGAGGAGGAGGGGTTATAGGTGTCTGTAGTAGAAGAGGGGTTATAGGTGTCTGTAGTAGAGGAGGGGTTATAGGTGTCTGTAGTAGAGGAGGGGGGGTTATAGGTGTCTGTAGTAGAGGAGGGGGGTTATAGGTGATAACAGTCTGGAAGAGGAGGACGAGAAGGGGTCTGTAGAGGAGGGGGAGAGGGGGTTATAGGTGTCTGTAGTAGAGGAGGGGGAGGGGGGGTATAAGTGTCTGTAGTAGAGGAGGGGGGGTTATAGGTGATAACAGTCTGGAAGAGGAGGACGAGAAGGGGTCTGTAGAGGAGGAGGAGGGGGGGTTATAGGTGTCTGTAGTAGAGGAGGAGGAGGGGGGTTATAGGTGTCTGTAGTAGAGGAGGGGGGGGGGGGGTTATAGGTGTCTGTAGTAGAGGAGGAGGGGTTATAGGTGTCTGTAGTAGAGGAGGGGGGCTATAGGTGTCTGTAGTAGAGGAGGAGGGGTTATAGCTGTCTGTAGTAGAGGAGGAGGAGGGGTTATAGGTGTCTGTAGTAGAGGAGGGGGGGTTATAGGTGTCTGTAGTAGAGGAGGGGGGTTATAGGTGTCTGTAGTAGAGGAGGGGGGGGTTATAGGTGTCTGTAGTAGAGGAGGAGGAGGGTTATAGGTGTCTGTAGTAGAGGAGGAGGGGGGTTATAGGTGTCTGTAGTAGAGGAGGAGGGGGGTTATAGGTGTCTGTAGTAGAGGAGGAGGGGTTATAGGTGTCTGTAGTAGAGGAGGAGGAGGGGGGGTTATAGGTGTCTGTAGTAGAGGAGGAGGGGGTTATAGGTGTCTGTAGTAGAGGAGGAGGAGGGGGGGTTATAGGTGTCTGTAGTAGAGGAGGAGGGGGGTTATAGGTGTCTGTAGTAGAGGAGGAGGAGGGGGGTTATAGGTGTCTGTAGTAGAGGAGGAGGAGGGTTATAGGTGTCTGTAGTAGAGGAGGAGGGGTTATAGGTGTCTGTAGTAGCGAGGGGGGGTTATAGGTGTCTGTAGTAGCGAGGGGGGGTTATAGGTGTCTGTAGTAGAGGAGGAGGAGGGTTATAGGTGTCTGTAGTAGAGGAGGAGGGGGTTATAGGTGTCTGTAGTAGAGGAGGGGGGGGTTATAGGTGTCTGTAGTAGAGGAGGAGGAGGGTTATAGGTGTCTGTAGTAGAGGAGGAGGGGTTATAGGTGTCTGTAGTAGAGGAGGAGGGTTTATAGGTGTCTGTAGTAGAGGAGGAGGGGTTATAGGTGTCTGTAGTAGCGAGGGGGGGTTATAGGTGTCTGTAGTAGAGGAGGGGGGGTTATAGGTGTCTGTAGTAGAGGAGGGGGGTTATAGGTGTCTGTAGTAGAGGAGGGGGGTTATAGGTGTCTGTAGTAGAGGAGGGGGGGGGGGTTATAGGTGTCTGTAGTAGAGGAGGAGGAGGGTTATAGGTGTCTGTAGTAGAGGAGGAGGAGGGTTATAGGTGTCTGTAGTAGAGGAGGGGGGGTTATAGGTGTCTGTAGTAGAGGAGGGGGGTTATAGGTGTCTGTAGTAGAGGAGGAGGAGGGGAGGTTATAGGTGTCTGTAGTAGAGGAGGAGGAGGGGGGGTTATAGGTGTCTGTAGTAGAGGAGGGGGAGGGGGGGTTATAGGTGTCTGTAGTAGAGGAGGAGGAGGGGGGTTATAGGTGTCTGTAGTAGAGGAGGGGGGGTTATAGGTGTCTGTAGTAGAGGAGGGGGAGGGGGGGTTATAGGTGTCTGTAGTAGAGGAGGAGGAGGGGAGGGTTATAGGTGTCTGTAGTAGAGGAGGAGGAGGGTTATAGGTGTCTGTAGTAGAGGAGGGGGGGTTATAGGTGTCTGTAGTAGAGGAGGGGGGTTATAGGTGTCTGTAGTAGAGGAGGAGGAGGGGGGGTTATAGGTGTCTGTAGTAGAGGAGGAGGAGGGGGGGTTATAGGTGTCTGTAGTAGAGGAGGAGGAGGGGGGTTATAGGTGTCTGTAGTAGAGGAGGGGGGGTTATAGGTGTCTGTAGTAGAGGAGGGGGAGGGGGGGATATAGGTGTCTGTAGTAGAGGAGGAGGAGGGGAGGGTTATAGGTGTCTGTAGTAGAAGAGGGGGGTTATAGGTGTCTGTAGTAGAGGAGGAGGGGGGTTATAGGTGTCTGTAGTAGAGGAGGAGGGGGGTTATAGGTGTCTGTAGTAGAGGAGGAGGGGTTATAGGTGTCTGTAGTAGAGGAGGAGGGGTTATAGGTGTCTGTAGTAGAGGAGGAGGGGTTATAGGTGTCTGTAGTAGAGGAGGGGGAGGGGGGGTTATAGGTGTCTGTAGTAGAGGAGGGGGAGAGGGGGTTTTAGGTGTCTGTAGTAGAGGAGGGGGAGGGGGGTTTATAGGTGTCTGTAGTAGAGGAGGGGGAGGTTATAGGTGTCTGTAGTAGAGGAGGAGGAGGGGGGGTTATAGGTGTCTGTAGTAGAGGAGGAGGAGGGTTATAGGTGTCTGTAGTAGCGAGGGGGGGGTCCATAGTGCATGGGCATGTTGACGTCTATATTGTTCAGGTTGTTGTTGACCTGGTTGAGGGGAGGGTGGTAGTTGAGGGGGGGCAGGTGGAGGAGCGGGGGCACGTAGGGGGCGGGGGGCAGGGGCTGGCGATGAGGCAGAATGACACGAGGGGGGACCAATAAGGGCGCTCGCACCGCCTGCGGAGGGGGGGCTGCTCGAGGTCGCTTAGCAACCACCACAGGTTCCGGGGGCGGGCCCACTCTCTTCCCTGAAGTCTCTGAGAGGGAGAAAGAGAGGAGAGAGAGAGAGCAATGTCAGTTAGTCAGGGTGATAGCTGCTAGTCAGGGTGATAGCAGTTAATCAGGGTGATAGCAGTTAGTCAGGGTGATAGCAGTTAGTCAGGGTGATAGCAGTTAATCAGGGTGATAGCAGTTAGTCAGGGTGATAGCAGCTAGTCAGGGCGATAGCAGCTAGTCAGGGCGATAGCAGTTAGTCAGGGCGATAGCAGTTAGTCAGGGCGATAGCAGTTAGTCAGGGCGATAGCAGTTAGTCAGGGCGATAGCAGTTAGTCAGGGCGATAGAAGTTAGTCAGGGCGATAGCAGTTAGTCAGGGCGATAGCAGTTAGTCAGGGCGATAGCAGTTAGTCAGGGCGATAGCAGTTAGTCAGGGCGATAGCAGATAGTCAGGGCGATAGCAGATAGTCAGGGCGATAGCAGTTAGTCAGGGTGATAGCAGTTAGTCAGGGTGATAGCAGTTAGTCAGGGTGATAGCTGCTAGTCAGGGGGAAAGTCAGGGTAATAGCAGTTAGTCAGGGTGATAGCAGTTAGTCAGGGTGATAGCTGCTAGTCAGGGGGAAAGTCAGGGTAATAGCAGTTAGTCAGGGTGATAGCAGATAGTCAGGGTGATAGCAGTTAGTCAGGGTGAATGCAGTTAGTCAGGGTGATAGCAGTTAGTCAGGGTGATAGCAGTTAGTCAGGGTAATAGCAGTTAGTCAGGGTGATAGCAGTTAGTCAGGGTGAAAGCAGTTGGTCAGTGTGAAAGCAGTTGGTCAGGGTGAAAGCAGTTGGTCAGGGTGAAAGCAGTTGGTCAGGGTGAAAGCAGTTGGTCAGGGTGAAAGCAGTTGGTCAGGGTGATAGCAGTTAGTCAGGGTGATAGCTGTTAGTCAGGGTGATAGCTGTTAGTCAGGGTGATAGCCAGGGTGATAGCAGTTAGTCAGGGTGATAGCAGTTAGTCAGGGTGATAGTAGTTAGTCAGGGTGATAGTAGTTAGTCAGGGTGATAGCAGTTAGTCAGGGTGATAGTCAGGGTGATAGTCAGGGTGATAGCTGTTAGTCGGGGTGATAGCAGTTAGTCAGGGTGATAGCAGTTAGTCAGGGTGATAGCTATTAGTCAGGGTGATAGCTGTTAGTCCGGGTGATAGTCAGGGTGATAGCAGTTAGTCAGGGTGATAGCTATTAGTCAGGGTGATAGTCAGGGTGATAGCAGTTAGTCAGGGTGATAGTCAGGGTGATAGCTGTTAGTAGATTACCCATAGTTCCAGAAGGACAGTATTACAGCATCGGGATTTATAAAGAAACGCACTGACCTGCGTTCTTCTTGTTGAGCTCTTTCTCGCCCTCTTTCTGAATCTCCTGAATGATGCGCTCGTCATCTTGCTGTAGAGAGACACACACACATTAGCTGGTCCCCTGTAAGCTCAGCTGGTAGAGCATAGTGCTAGCAACGGCAGGGTAATGGGTTCGATTCCCGGGAACCACCCATACTAAGACGCTTTGGATATGGCTGAAAGCCATATCATATTATTATAATTAGCTGTTGGCCAAGAACGCCTTGGTTGGCTAGCGTGTTAGCTCTTTGTTGGTTTGGAATGGCTAGCGCGTTAGCTCTTTGTTGGTTTGGAATGGCTAGCGTGTTAGCTCTTTGTTGGTTTGGAATGGCTAGCGTGTTAGCTCTTTGTTGGTTTGGAATGGCTAGCGCGGTAGCTCTTTGTTGGTTTGGAATGGCTAGCGCGTTAGCTCTTTGTTGGTTTGGAATGGCTAGCGCGTTAGCTCTTTGTTGGTTTGGAATGGCTAGCGCGGTAGCTCTTTGTTGGTTTGGAATGGCTAGCGCGTTAGCTCTTTGTTGGTTTGGAATGGCTAGCGCGTTAGCTCTTTGTTGGTTTGGAATGGCTAGCGCGGTAGCTCTTTGTTGGTTTGGAATGGCTAGCGCGTTAGCTCTTTGTTGGTTTGGAATGGCTAGCGCGTTAACTCTTTGTTGGTTTGGAATGGCTAGCGCGTTAGCTCTTTGTTGGTTTGGAATGGCTAGCGTGTTAGCTCTTTGTTGGTTTGGAATGGCTAGCGCGTTAGCTCTTTGTTGGTTTGGAATGGCTAGCGCGTTAGCTCTTTGTTGGTTTGGAATGGCTAGCGTGTTAGCTCTTTGTTGGTTTGGAATGGCTAGCGCGTTAGCTCTTTGTTGGTTTGGAATGGCTAGCGCGTTAGCTCTTTGTTGGTTTGGAATGGCTAGCGCGTTAGCTCTTTGTTGGTTTGGAATGGCTAGCGTGTTAGCTCTTTGTTGGTTTGGAATGGCTAGCGCGTTAGCTCTTTGTTGGTTTGGAATGGCTGGGGATCCCTGAGGAGAGGTTTGGAACACTGGGGGTCCCTGAGGAGAGGTTTGGAATGGCTGGGGGTCCCCGAGGAGAGGTTTGGAACACTGGGGGTCCCTGAGGAGAGGTTTGGAACACTGGGGGTCCCTGAGGAGAGGTTTGGAACACTGGGGGTCCCCGAGGAGAGGTTTGGAACGGCTGGGGGTCCCTGAGGAGAGGTTTGGAACACTGGGGGTCCCTGAGGAGAGGTTTGGAACACTGGGGGTCCCTAAGGAGAGGTTTGGAACACTGGGGGTCCCTGAGGAGTGGTTTGGAACACTGGGGGTCCCCAAGGAGAGGTTTGGAACACTGGGGGTCCCTGAGGAGAGGTTTGGAACACTGGGGGTCCCCGAGGAGAGGTTTGGAACACTGGGGGTCCCGAGGAGAGATTTGGAACACTGGGGGTCCCTGAGGAGAGGTTTGGAACACTGGGGGTCCCTGAGGAGAGGTTTGGAACACTGGGGGTCCCTGAGGAGAGGTTTGGAACACTGGGGGTCCCGAGGAGAGATTTGGAACAGTCAACCGAATCGTTTCTAGGCTTCTTCTCTGGACGTTATATTGCGACTGGCAAATTTAATAAATTAGGTGCATTATCGCCACCGACCTTGTTTGTCTTTCAGTCACCCACGTGGGTATAACCAATGAGGAGATGTCACGTGGGTACCTGCTTCTATAAACCAATGAGGAGATGGGAGAGGCAGGACTGGCAGCGTGATCTGCGTCAGAAATAGAACTGACTTCTATTTTAGCCCTTGACAACGCAGACTAGAAATATAGATTTCTACATTTATTTTGCACCGACGGATTAAATATGTTTTCATTCTACACACAATACCCCATAATGACATCACAATACCCCATAATGACATCACAATACCCCACAACGACATCACAATACCCCATAATGACATCACAATACCCCATAATGACAAACCAATAACAGGTTAAGAATTTTTTCCAAATGTATTACAAATAAAAATTTGAAATATCACATTTACATAAGTATTCAGACCCTTTACTCAGTACTTCGTTGAAGCACCTTTGGCAGCGATTACAGCCTCTAGTCTTCTTGGGTATGACGCTACAAGCTTGGCACACCTGTATTTGGGGAGTTTCTCCCATTCTTCTCTGCAGATCCTCTCAAGCTCTGTCAGGTTGGATGGGGAGCGTCGTTGCACAGCTATTTTCATGTCTCTCCAGAGATGTTCGATCGGGTTCAAGTCCGGGCTCTGGCTGAGCCACTCAAAGATGATCAATGGAAACAGGATGCAGCTGAGTTCTATTTCGAGTCTCATAGCAAAAGGTCTGAATACTTATGTAAAGAAGGTATCTGTTTTTATCTTTAATAAATGTGCAAAAATGTATAAAAAACGTTTTTTTGCTTTGTCATTATGGGGAATTGTGATGTCATTATGGGGTATTGTGATGTCATTATGGGGTATTGTGATGTCATTATGGGGTATTGTGATGTCATTATGGGGTATTGTGATGTCATTATGGGGTATTGTGATGTCATTATGGGGTATTGTGATGACATTATGGTTTTAATCTATTGTAGAATAAGGCTTTAACGTAACAAAATGTGGAAAAAGTCAATTGGTCTGAATACTTTATGAATTATACTGTATATAATAGGTAGTGTTCACAGTGGGGTCTGTGTGTGTGTGTGTGGGGGTGTGTGTGTTCACAGTGGGGTCTGTGGGTGTGTGTGTGCTCACAGTGGGGTCTGTGTGTGTGTCTGTGTGTGTGTGTTACTGTGGAGTGTGTGTGTGTGTGTGTGTTACTGTGGAGTGTGTGTGTGAGTGTGTGTGTGTGTGTTACTGTGGGTGTGTGTTACTGTGTGTGTGTGTGTGTGTTACTGTGTGTTACTGTGTGTGTGTGTGTGTGTGTGTGTGTGCTCACCATGGGGTCTGTGTTCGTGTTACTGTGTGTGTGTGTGTGTTACTGTGGAGTGTGTGTGTGTGTGTGTGTGTGTGCGTGCTCATCGTGGGGTCTGTGTTCGTGTGTGTGTGTGTGTGTGTGTTACTTTGGAGTATGTGTGTGTGTGTTACTGTGGAGTGTGTGTGTGTGTGTGTGTGCGTGCTCACCGTGGGGTCTGTGTTCGTGTGTGTGTGTGTGTGCGCGCTCACCGTGGGGTCTGTCCAGAGAGAGCACTTGCGGCAGTGCCTACAGGGAGCGCCAGGGGAACGGGCGTGCTGACAGAAGTGGTTGTATCCACTGATTGGCTCTCGGCACAGGTAACACATGTAGCTTCCACAACGACACCACATCCTGTTACATCCCTCAGACTTCACCAGACCTGTTCCACACTTCACGCACTTCCTGACCCGAGCTGCTGTCATTCGCTCCTCACTGTAGGGGATAGAGAGGAGTTAGGACCCTAGTTAGTGCCCTAGTTAGTGCCCTAGTTAGGGCCCTAGTTAAGACCCTAGTTAGGACCCTAGTTAGGACCCTAGTTAGGACCCCAGTAAGCGCCCAACACCAGACCTGTTCCACACTTCACACACTTCCTGACCCGAGCTGCTGTCATCTGCTCCTCACTGTAGGGGATAGAGAGGAGTTAGGACCCTAGTTAGGACCCTAGTTAGTGCCCTAGTTAGGACCCTAGTTAGGACCCTAGTTAGTGCCCTAGTTAGGACCCTGAATAGTCAGATCTGATGGTTCTGGCAGGCTACTTCCTGTCTGTCAGCTGCAGGAAGTCTGAGGAGCTGTGGACAGCAACAACAGGAAGTACTGGACGTGTATGGTAAGTGTGTTTGTAGTGAGTGTATTAACACTGTATGTGTTAGTGTGTGTGTGTGTGTGTGTGTGTGTGTGTGTCTGTGTGTTAGCATGTATTAACACTGTGTGTTTTAGAGTGTATGTGTGTGTGTGTGCGTGTGTGTGTGTTAGCGTGTATTAACACTGTGTGTGTTAGTGTGGAGAGACAGGAAGCACCCGCCTGCTAAACTTCCTGCCCAGTCATCCGGGAAACAGAGCTGTTTACCCAGTACCCTCTCTGTTGTGAGAGGAACAGGACACATAGCAGGGTTTAGCTCCATGCCTGCACTAACACCTGGGGGGTATTCACTATGAACGAAACAGAACCAACCGAGTTCGTCCATTTAGAAACACTCATTTTCAACGCAACTAGGTCGGCCCTGTGACCAATCACAGCCCAGAGAGTCAACAAGGTGATTGCACAGACGACACAGCTGATATGTCACTAGGTCGGCCCTGTGACCAATCACAGCCCAGAGAGTCAACAAGGTGATTGCACAGACAACACAGCTGATATGTCACTAGGTCGGTCCTGTGACCAATCACAGCCCAGAGAGTCAACAAGGTGATTGCACAGACGACACAGCTGGTATGTCACTAGGTCGGCCCTGTGACCAATCACAGCCCAGAGAGTCAACAAGGTCATTGTACAGACGACAGAGCTGGTATGTCACTAGGTCGGCCCTGTGACCAATCACAGCCCTGAGAGTCAACAAGGTCATTGTACAGACGACAGAGCTGGTATGTCACTAGGTCGGCCCTGTGACCAATCACAGCCCAGAGAGTCAACAAGGTCATTGTACAGACGACACAGCTGGTATGTCACTAGGTCGGCCCTGTGACCAATCACAGCCCAGAGAGTCAACAAGGTCATTGTACAGACGACAGAGCTGGTATGTCACTAGGACGGCCCTGTGACCAATCACAGCCCAGAGTCAACAAGGTCATTGTACACTTCACTAGAATCTACTAATTTGAAGGGGTGTCCACATACTTTTGTATATATAGTGTATGAAGGAGAGATAGCAAGGACCCCTCTCTCTGGTCAGGCACTTACAAGGCCACCTGCATGGACCATATTAATATATGAGGGAGAGATAGCAAGGACCCCTCTCTCTCTCTCTCTCTGGTCAGTAACTTACAAGGCCACCCTCATGCGTATCTCATCTCGTTCCATGACCTGGTCACATGACTTCCCAGCATGCTCCTTCCACTGGACACGGCACTTCCTGCAGCTCTCCTGGAGAGAGGGGGAGAGGGGAGAGGGGTAGCGGAGGGAGAGAGGGAGGGGAGATTCAGTAAAAACAGTAATGTAGCATCCAAGGTTTAGGTTTTCCCCCCTAAATGAATATGTCAGAGATGGTCACATGTTCTCCTCCCTCGTCTCAATCACAACACAGGTTACAACATCCAACATCCAGGACACAATACCGAGACTTGAGACTGTAGAAATAATGGAAACGAGGGGAGAGGAGAGGGGGATAGGGGAGGGGAGCGGAGGATAGGGGACGGGAGAGGTGAGGAGAGGGGAGAGGTGAGGAGAGGGGAGGGGAGAGGTGAGGAGAGGGGAGAGGTGAGGAGGATAGGGGACGGGAGAGGAAAGGAGGAGGAGAGGGGAGGGGAGGGGAGAGGAAAGGAGATGAGGGGAGGAGAGGGGAGGTGAGAGGAGAGGAGGGGCGAGGTGAAGGGAGAATAGGGGAGAGGCAAGGGGAGGCAAGAGGAAAGGAGAGGGGAGGAGAGGGGAGATGAGAGGAAAGGCGAGGTGAAGGGAGAAGAGGGGAGAGGCAAGGCGAGAGGAAAGGAGATGAGGGGAGGAGAGGTGAGAGGAGAGGGGAGGAGATGAGGGGAGGTGAGAGGAGAGGAAAGGAGAGGGGAGGAGAGGAGAGGAAAGGAGATGAGGGGAGGAGAGGTGAGAGGAGAGGGGAGGAGAGGAGATGAGGGGAGGAGAGGTGAGAGGAGAGGGGAGGAGATGAGGGGAGGAGAGGTGAGAGGAGAGGAAAGGAGAGGGGAGGAGAGGAGAGGAAAGGAGATGAGGGGAGGAGAGGTGAGAGGAGAGGAAAGGAGAGGGGAGGAAATCTCTTCCTAACTAGTGCACGGCTGGGTTGCAAAGTAGAACCAGTAGAATGTTTTAAAAAGGGAGTTGTCCTAAACCAAGTGTTCCCGAGCCACTGCAACAGACAGCAGCATTTAGCTACTGCCGCTACCACTGCAGAGGCTGCCTCAAACACTGGCTAGCTGTGGCTCTGGGAGTGACTGTGTGACTGTGTGTGTGTGCGTGAGCGAGGGAGAGAGAGACAGAGAGAGCGCCAGAGAGAGAGAGACGGAGAGAGAGAGAGAGAGAGAGAGAGAGAGAGAGAGAGAGAGAGAGAGAGAGAGAGAGAGAGAGAGAGAGCGGGAAGAAGGGAGCGAGACA
This sequence comes from Oncorhynchus clarkii lewisi, assembly GCF_045791955.1. Classification (NCBI taxonomy): domain Eukaryota; kingdom Metazoa; phylum Chordata; class Actinopteri; order Salmoniformes; family Salmonidae; genus Oncorhynchus; species Oncorhynchus clarkii. Next base: position 65,646,053 of record NC_092159.1, on the reverse strand, counting down.
GACAGAGACAGAGAGAGAGAGACAGAGAGAGAGAGAGAGAGAGAGAGAGAGAGAGCGGGAAGAAGGGAGAGAGACAGACAGAGACAGAGAGAGAGAGACAGAGAGAGAGAGAGAGAGAGAGAGAGAGAGAGAGAGAGACAGAGAGAGAGAGAGAGAGAGAGCGGGAAGAAGGGAGAGAGACAGACAGAGACAGAGAGAGAGAGACGGAGAGAGAGAGAGAGAGAGAGAGAGAGAGAGAGAGAGGGAGGGAAGAAGGGAGAGAGACAGACAGAGAGAGAGAGACTGCAGCAGCAGAAGTGTGATCCCTCCCTGACTGCGTGGTTGCCTAGTAACAGCATCTCCACCGGCTCAACATGCTGAAGGACATCTGGGGGACTCAGTTTCATTAAGAAGAAGTGCATCGATGTCGTCGTCCCCACAGTGACCGTACGTACATATCCCAACCAGAAACCATGGATTACAGGCAACGTCCGCACTGAGCTAAACGGCTCAGTATCGTGGTATCCAATTGTTAGTAGTTACTATCTTGTCCCATCGCTACAACGGGAGAGACGAAGGTCGAAAGCCATGCGTCCTCCGAAACACAACCCAACGAAGCCGCACTGCTTCTTAACGCATCCAACCCGGAAGCCAGCCGCACCAATGTGTCGGAGGAAACACCGTGCCCCTTGCGACCTAGTTAGCGTGCACTGCGCCCGGCCTGCCACAGGAGTCGCTAGTGTGTGATGAGACAAGGACATCCCTACCGGCCAAACCCTCCCTAACCTGGACGAGGCCAATTGTGCGTCGCCTCATGGACGTCCCGGTCGCGCCCGGCTGCGACAGAGCCTGGGCTCGAACCCAGAGTCTCACTGCGATGACCACTGCACCAACCGGGAGGCCCAAAGCTGCAGTCTGGACACTAATCCAGACGCTTAAAAGAAATCCCGCAAAAGGAACACCTACGTGAGAATGCTGTTCATTGACGACAGCTCAGCGTTGAACACCAGGCTTTGTCCCCTCCTGTACTCCCTCTCCTGTACTCCCTCCTGTCCTCCCTCCTGTACTCCCTCCTGTACTCCCTCCTGTACTCCCCTGCTCACCCACGACTACGTGACCAAGCACCATCATTAAGTTTGCCGACCACACAACGAATGGTAGGCCTGATCACCGTCAACGATGAAGACAGCCAATAGGGAGGAGGTCAAAGACCTGGCAAGTGTGGTGCCAGGACAACAACCTCTCCCTCAGCGTCAGCAACACCAATGAGCTAAATCGTGGACTACAGGAAATGGAGGTCTGAACACGCCCTCCCTCATTTACATCGCCGGGGCTGTGGTGAAGCAGGTCGAGAGGTTCAAGTTCCTCGCTGTTGAAAAGTGTTATGTAATGTCATGTCATATTTTTTATTGTATAGAACTTCATGTTACAGGAAGAAGAAAAGCAGGGTAGCTGTTCCTCTGTCTGTGTTCTTTTGCCAAATCTTAAATATTTTTTTATCTATTTATCTGAGATATGGCTTTTTTCTTTGCAACTCTGCCTAGAAAGTCCAGCATCCCGGAGTCGCCTCGTCACTGTTGCATTGTGGGTAGAAGGCTTGTAGTAAAGTAAGCATTTCACTGTACAGTCTACTACACCGGTTGTAATGAGCACGAGAGAAATAAAAATATTATTCGACACGCAGTAATCCCACGATCCTTTAAACGACTGGTTGCCTGACAACCCCACACTAAGTAGTGATGTCATGACTAAGTAGTGATGTCATGACATTCATATTTACATTCCTAATTAATAGTGATGACTGTGGCAAACGACAGATTCAGCAACAACTAGCGTTAGCGTCCCTGGTGACGTCTCAACTCGCTGTCGGCTGCTCTTCCCGCTTTGTCATCAAACACCTGCAATTTACCCACAATGCCACAGGCTTCCAGTCCAAGTCCCCGCTTTGTCATCAAACACCTGTAATTTACCCACAATGCCACAGGCTTCCAGTCCAAGTCCCAGGGGTGTCATCAAACACCTGTAATTTACCCACAATGCCACAGGCTTCCAGTCCAAGTCCCCGCTTTGTCATCAAACCCCTGTAATTTACCCACAATGCCACAGGCTTCCAGTCGAAGTTCACATCCACTAAAAACACCATGGTGCTTCACTACAAAGCAGCATGGGGATCTGACCCTTCCTCCTTCAGGCTCCAACTCTACACCCCAACCTGAGCACCCCGTTCTGCCACCTCTGGTCTCTTCCCCCTCCCTCCTTCAGGCTCCAACTCTACACCCCAACCTGAGCACCACGTTCTGCCATCTCTGGTCTTTTCCCCCTCCCTCCTTCAGGCTCCAACTCTACACCCCAACCTGAGCACCCCGTTCTGCCACCTCTGGTCTCTTCCCCCTCCCTCCTTCAGGCGCCAACTCTACAACCCAACCTGCCACCTCTCTTGGCCCTCCCACCCCTACAGGAGGGCAGCTCCCGCTCAGCCCAGTCCAAGCTCTTCTCTGTCCTCCCACCCCTACAGGAGGCAGCTCCCGCTCAGCCAAGTCCAAGCTCTTCTCTGTCCTCCCACCCCTACAGGAGGCAGCTCCAACTCAGCCCAGTCCAAGCTATTCTCCGTCCTGTCCTCCGCCCCAATGGTGGAACCAGCTTCCCCCTGATGCTAGGACAGCAGAGTCCCTGTCTATCTTCCCCCTGAAGCTAGGACAGCAGAGTCCCTGCCTATCTTACCAAAATGTCTGAAACCTTACCTCTTCAAAGAGTATATTAAATAATCCCACAGCACCCTTGCCTCTTTATGTAGTGTTGTGTTATGTCCTTTACATATTTATTTTTTAAATCCGAGCCCCCGTCCCCGCAGGAAGCCTTTTGCCAGCCCGCCATTGTAAATAAGAAATTGTTCTTAACTGACTTGTCTAGTTAAATAAAAGTTAAATAAAAATGTAGAAATACAAATAGCTTTAGTAGAGCAGTGAGTTAGCATTAGCCAGTTAGCTATAGAGCCTGTCTCCATGATGGCCTTAGTAGAGGAGTGGGTTAGCATTAGCCAGTTAGCTATAGAGCCTGTCGCCATGATATCCTTAGTAGAGCAGTGGGTTAGCATTAGCCAGTTAGCTATAGAGCCCGTCTCCATGATTGCAGAGCAGTGAGTTAGCATTAGCCAGTTAGCTATAGAGCCTGTCTCCATGATAGCAGAGCAGTGGGTTAGCATTAGCCAGTTAGCTATAGAGCCTGTCTCCATGATAGCAGAGCAGTGGGTTACCATTAACCAGTTAGCTATAGAGCCTGTCTCCATGATAGCAGAGCAGTGGGTTAGCATTAGCCAGTTAGCTATAGAGCCTGTCTCCATGATGGCCTTAGTAGAGCAGTGAGTTAGCATTAGCCAGTTAGCTATAGAGCCTGTCTCCATGATGGCCTTAGTAGAGCAGTGGGTTAGCATTAGCCAGTTAGCTATAGAGCCTGTCTCCATGATGGCCTTGGTAGAGCAGTGAGTTAGCATTAGCCAGTTAGCTATAGAGCCTGTCTCCATGATGGCCTTAGTAGAGCAGTGGGTTAGCATTAGCCAGTTAGCTATAGAGTCTGTCTCTATGATGGCCTTAGTAGAGCAGTGGGTTAGCATTAGCCAGTTAGCTATAGAGCCTGTCTCCATGATGGCCTTAGTAGAGCAGTGGGTTAGCATTAGCCAGTTAGCAATAGTGCCTGTCTCCATGATATCCTTAGTAGAGCAGTGGGTTAGCATTAGCCAGTTAGCTATAGAGCCTGTCTCCATGATGGCCTTAGTAGAGCAGTGGGTTAGCATTAGCCAGTTAGCTATAGAGCCTGTCTCCATGATGGCCTTAGTAGAGCAGTGGGTTAGCATTAGCCAGTTAGCTATAGAGCCTGTCTCCATGATAGCAGAGCAGTGGGTTAGCATTAGCCAGTTAGCTATAGTGCCTGTCTCCATGATTGCAGAGCAGTGGGTTAGCATTAGCCAGTTAGCTATAGAGCCTGTCTCCATGATAGCAGAGCAGTGGGTTAGCATTAGCCAGTTAGCTATAGAGCCTGTCTCCATGATAGCAGAGCAGTGGGTTAGCATTAGCCAGTTAGCTATAGAGCCTGTCTCCATGATAGCAGAGCAGTGGGTTAGCATTAGCCAGTTAGCTATAGAACCTGTCTCCATGATAGCAGAGCAGTGGGTTAGCATTAGCTAAGACAGACAATAGGGAGGGTATATTCAGTGTGTGTATATGAGAGAGTGTGTGTATATTCAGTGTGTGTATATTCAGTGTGTGTATATTCAGCGTGTGTGCATTCAGTGTGTGTGCATTCAGTGTGTGTGCATTCAGTGTGTGTATATTCACAGTGTGTGTATATTCAGTGTGTATATTCAGTGTGTGTGTATTCAGTGTGTGTGTATTCAGTGTGTGTATATTCACAGTGTGTGTATATTCAGTGTGTGTATATGAGAGAGTGTGTGTATTCAGTGTGTATATTCAGTGTGTGTATATTCAGTGTGTGTGTATTCAGTGTGTGTATATTCACAGTGTGTGTATATTCAGTGTGTGTATATGAGAGAGTGTGTGTATTCAGTGTGTATATTCAGTGTGTGTATATTCAGTGTGTGTATATGAGAGAGTGTGTGTATTCAGTGTGTATATTCAGTGTGTGTATATGAGAGAGTGTGTGTATTCAGTGTGTATATTCAGTGTGTGTATATTCAGTGTGTGTGTATTCAGTGTGTGTATATTCACAGTGTGTGTGTATTCAGTGTGTATATTCAGTGTGTGTATATTCAGTGTGTATATTCAGTGTGTGTATATTCAGTGTGTGTATATGAGAGTGTGTGTGTATTCAGTGTGTGTATTCAGTGTGTATATTCAGTGTGTGTATATTCAGTGTGTGTATATTCAGTGTGTGTATATGAGAGAGTGTGTTTATTCAGTGTGTGTATATTTAGTGTGTGTTTATTCAGTGTGTGTGTAGTCAGTGTGTCAGACTATGCATCCCTGCAGTCGTTTCCAGTCTTATTCATTCAAGCCGTCTCTCTCATCCTCTCCTCTGATTCAGATGTCCACTCCCTTCCTCTCTGCAGGAACAGCCCTTATAAGGAAACAGAAGGCTTTTACACACAATCTGATTGGGTGGGAGCTGCTGTGGGTGTGGCAGAGGGGAGGAGGGAGAGAGGGGAGTTGGCTCTCTGGAATGAGGTACGGACAGAGCACATGGTCTGGGGAGGGGAAAGAGGTACGGTCAGAGCACATGGTCTGGGGAATGAGGTACGGTCAGAGCACATGGTCTGGGGAAAGAGGTACGGTCAGAGCACATGGTCTGGGGAGGGGAAAGAGGTACGGTCAGAGCACATGGTCTGGGGAAAGAGGTACGGTCAGAGCACATGGTCTGGGGAAAGAGGTACGGTCAGAGCACATGGTCTGGGGAAAGAGGTACGGTCAGAGCACATGGTCTGGGGAAAGAGGAGCTCCCCCAACACACACAGATATACTGCTGAAGTGTGTGTGACTCCTCACACATACAGTCATGCTCACAGCTTCAGCTACTAACACACACACACACACACACACACACACACACACACACACACACACACACACACACACACACACACACACACACACCAAACTATTATTAACGTATCTTTATTTAAATTTAACGAGGTAAGTCAGTTAAGAACAAATTCTTATTTTCAATGACGGCCTCCCGGGGAACAGTGGGTTAACTGCCTTGTTCAAGAACGACAGATTTTTGAATTTTCGGTTACTAGTCCAACGCTCTAACCACTAGGCTAACTGTCGCCCTACAAATCTCATAACCACATGTGGAAAACAGTGTGTGTGTGTGTGTGTGTGTGTGTGTGTCAGTCGGTCAGACAGAAACCAGGGAAGAGAATCTGGGTCAAACATGATCTGAAACACATTTGACATGGATGGAAAACTGGTTTCAACCAATGGGAGGGCAGGACAAGAAGGGCGTGGCATGAGAGTAGTATTGAGCTCTTCCTCACATCACTGTGTGTGTGTGTGTGTGTGTGTGTGTGTGTGTGTGTGTGTGTGTGTGTGTGTGTGTGTGTGTGTGTGTGTGTGTGTGTGTGTGAGAGAGAGAGAGAGTGTGTACTTAGCCCCAGGAATGCAGTGTCACACACTGAGGAGGAGGAGACGGAGAGAGGAAACCTAGATTAGTCATGGAGCTCTGTCTCCATCTACAGGACAGAGAGGAGAGAACTACAGGACAGAGAGGAGAGAACTACAGGACAGAGAGGAGAGAACTACAGGACAGAGAGGAGAGAACTACAGGACAGAGAGGAGAGAACTACAGGACAGAGAGGAGAGAACTACAGGACAGAGAGGAGAGAACTACAGGACAGAGAGGAGAGAACTACAGGACAGAGAGGAGAGAACTACAGGACAGGGAGGAGAGAACTACAGGACAGAGAGGAGAGAACTACAGGACAGAGAGGAGAGAACTACAGGACAGAGAGGAGAGAACTACAGGACAGAGAGGAGAGAACTACAGGACAGAGAGGAGAGAACTACAGGACAGAAAGGAGAGAACTACAGGACAGAGAGGAGAGAACTACAGGACAGAGAGGAGAGAACTACAGGACAGAGAGGAAAGAACTACAAGACAGAGAGGAGAGAACTACAGGACAGAGCGAGATAACTACAGGACAGAGAGGAGAGAACTACAGGACAGAGAGGAGAGAACTACAGGACAGAGAGGAGAGAACTACAGGACAGAGAGGAGAGAACTACAGGACAGAGAGGAGAGAACTACAGGACAGAGAGGAGAGAACTACAGGACAGAGAGGAGAGAACTACAGGACAGAGAGGAGAGAACTACAGGACAGAGAGGAGAGAACTACAGGACAGAGAGGAGAGAACTACAGGACAGAGAGGAGAGAACTACAGGACAGAGAGGAGAGAACTACAGGACAGAGAGAGAGAGAACTACAGGACAGAGAGGAGAGAACTACAGGACAGAGAGGAGAGAACTACAGGACAGAGAGGAGAGAACTACAGGACAGAGAGGAGAGAACTACAGGACAGAGAGGAGAGAACTACAGGACAGAGAGGAGAGAACTACAGGACAGAGAGGAGAGAACTACAGGACAGAGAGAGAGAGAACTACAGGACAGAGAGGAGAGAACTACAGGACAGAGAGGAGAGAACTACAGGACAGAGAGGAGAGAACTACAGGACAGAGAGGAGAGAACTACAGGACAGAGAGGAGAGAACTACAGGACAGAGAGGAGAGAACTACAGGACAGAGAGGAGAGAACTACAGGACAGAGAGGAGAGAACTACAGGACAGAGAGAGATGCAGGGAGGAAGACTAGAGCAGTCATGGAGCTCTGTCTCCATCTACAGGACAGAGGAGAGAACTACATCTCAAGACATCAGTCAGTAAGTTTGGACGCAAATGGGTCTTCCAAATGGACAATGACCCCAAGCATACTTCCAAAGTTGTGGCACACATGGACTGGGGATATTCTGTAGTGATGACATGGACTGGGGATATTCTGTAGTAATGACATGGACTGGGGATATTCTGTAGTGATGACATACACATGGACTGGGGATATTCTGTAGTGATGAAATACACATGGACTGGGGATATTCTGTAGTGATGAAATACACATGGACTGGGGATATTCTGTAGTGATGAAATACACATGGACTGGGGATATTCTGTAGTGATGACATACACATGGACTGGGGATATTCTGTAGTGATGAAATACACATGGACTGGGGATATTCTGTAGTGATGAAATACACATGGACTGGGGATATTCTGTAGTGATGACATGGACTGGGGATATTCTGTAGTGATGAAATACACATGGACTGGGGATATTCTGTAGTGATGAAATACACATGGACTGGGGATATTCTGTAGTGATGAAATACACATGGACTGGGATATTCTGTAGTGATGACATGGACTGGGGATATTCTGTAGTGATGAAATACACATGGACTGGGGATATTCTGTAGTGATGACATACACATGGACTGGGGATATTCTGTAGTGATGAAATACACATGGACTGGGGATATTCTGTAGTGATGAAATACACATGGACTGGGGATATTCTGTAGTGATGACATGGACTGGGGATATTCTGTAGTGATGAAATACACATGGACTGGGGATATTCTGTAGTGATGAAATACACATGGACTGGGATATTCTGTAGTGATGACATGGACTGGGGATATTCTGTAGTGATGACATGGACTGGGGATATTCTGTAGTGATGAAATACACATGGACTGGGATATTCTGTAGTGATGAAATACACATGGACTGGGGATATTCTGTAGTGATGAAATACACATGGACTGGGATATTCTGTAGTGATGACATGGACTGGGGATATTCTGTAGTGATGACATGGACTGGGGATATTCTGTAGTGATGACATGGACTGGGGATATTCTGTAGTGATGAACTACACATGGACTGGGGATATTCTGTAGTGATGACATGGACTGGGGATATTCTGTAGTGATGAAATACACATGGACTGGGGATATTCTGTAGTGATGACATACACATGGACTGGGGATATTCTGTAGTGATGACATGGACTGGGGATATTCTGTAGTGATGAAATACACATGGACTGGGGATATTCTGTAGTGATGAAATACACATGGACTGGGGATATTCTGTAGTGATGAAATACACATGGACTGGGGATATTCTGTAGTGATGAAATACACATGGACTGGGGATATTCTGTAGTGATGAAATACACATGGACTGGGGATATTCTGTAGTGATGAAATACACATGGACTGGGGATATTCTGTAGTGATGACATACACATGGACTGGGGATATTCTGTAGTGATGACATACACATGGACTGGGGATATTCTGTAGTGATGAAATACACATGGACTGGGGATATTCTGTAGTGATGAAATACACATGGACTGGGGATATTCTGTAGTGATGACATGGACTGGGGATATTCTGTAGTGATGAAATACACATGGACTGGGGATATTCTGTAGTGATGACATGGACTGGGGATATTCTGTAGTGATGAAATACACATGGACTGGGGATATTCTGTAGTGATGAAATACACATGGACTGGGGATATTCTGTAGTGATGACATACACATGGACTGGGGATATTCTGTAGTGATGACATACACATGGACTGGGGATATTCTGTAGTGATGAAATACACATGGACTGGGATATTCTGTAGTGATGAAATACACATGGACTGGGATATTCTGTAGTGATGAAATACACATGGACTGGGGATATTCTGTAGTGATGAAATACACATGGACTGGGGATATTCTGTAGTGATGAAATACACATGGACTGGGGATATTCTGTAGTGATGACATACACATGGACTGGATATATTCTGTAGTGATGACATACACATGGACTGGGGATATTCTGTAGTGATGAAATACACATGGACTGGGATATTCTGTAGTGATGAAATACACATGGACTGGGATATTCTGTAGTGATGACATGGACTGGGGATATTCTGTAGTGATGAAATACACATGGACTGGGGATATTATGTAGTGATGACATGGACTGGGGATATTCTGTAGTGATGAAATACACATGGACTGGGGATATTCTGTAGTGATGAAATACACATGGACTGGGGATATTCTGTAGTGATGAAATACACATGGACTGGGATATTCTGTAGTGATGACATGGACTGGGGATATTCTGTAGTGATGAAATACACATGGACTGGGGATATTCTGTAGTGATGACATACACATGGACTGGGGATATTCTGTAGTGATGAAATACACATGGACTGGGGATATTCTGTAGTGATGAAATACACATGGACTGGGGATATTCTGTAGTGATGACATGGACTGGGGATATTCTGTAGTGATGAAATACACATGGACTGGGGATATTCTGTAGTGATGAAATACACATGGACTGGGGATATTCTGTAGTGATGACATACACATGGACTGGGGATATTCTGTAGTGATGAAATACACATGGACTGGGATATTCTGTAGTGATGAAATACACATGGACTGGGATATTCTGTAGTGATGAAATACACATGGACTGGGATATTCTGTAGTGATGAAATACACATGGACTGGGGATATTCTGTAGTGATGACATACACATGGACTGGGGATATTCTGTAGTGATGACATACACATGGACTGGGGATATTCTGTAGTGATGACATACACATGGACTGGGGATATTCTGTAGTGATGACATACACATGGACTGGGGATATTCTGTAGTGATGACATACACATGGACTGGGGATATTCTGTAGTGATGACATACACATGGACTGGGGATATTCTGTAGTGATGAAATACACATGGACTGTCTTAAAGATCCAGACAACCTGGACCCCCTATCTGTTAAAGACAGGTCCAGACAACCTGGACCCCTACCTGTTAAAGACAGGTCCAGACAACCTGGACCCCCTACCTGTTAAAGACAGGTCCAGACACCCTGGACCCCCTACCTGTTAAAGACAGGTCCAGACAACCTGGACCCCCTACCTGTTAAAGACAGGTCCAGACAACCTGGACCCCCTACCTGTTAAAGACAGGTCCAGACAACCTGGACCCCCTACCTGTTAAAGACAGGTCCAGACAACCTGGACCCCCTACCTGTTAAAGACAACCTGGACCCCTACCTGTTAAAGACAGGTCCAGACAACCTGGACCCCCTACCTGTTAAAGACAACCTGGACCCCTACCTGTTAAACACAACCTGGACCCCTACCTGTTAAAGACAACCTGGACCCCTACCTGTTAAAGACAACCTGGACCCCTACCTGTTAAACACAACCTGGACCCCTACCTGTTAAAGACAGGTCCAGACAACCTGGACCCCCTACCTGTTAAAGACAGGTCCAGACAACCTGGACCCCCTACCTGTTAAAGACAGGTCCAGACAACCTGGACCCCCTACCTGTTAAAGACAGGTCCAGACAACCTGGACCCCCTACCTGTTAAAGACAGGTCCAGACAACCTGGACCCCCTACCTGTTAAAGACAACCTGGACCCCCTACCTGTTAAAGACAGGTCCAGATAACCTGGACCCCTACCTGTTAAACACAACCTGGACCCCTACCTGTTAAAGACAGGTCCAGACAACCTGGACCCCCTACCTGTTAAAGACAGGTCCAGACAACCTGGACCCCCTACCTGTTAAAGACAACCTGGACCCCTACCTGTTAAACACAACCTGGACCCCTACCTGTTAAAGACAACCTGGACCCCTACCTGTTAAAGACAACCTGGACCCCTACCTGTTAAACACAACCTGGACCCCTACCTGTTAAAGACAGGTCCAGACAACCTGGACCCCCTACCTGTTAAAGACAGGTCCAGACAACCTGGACCCCCTACCTGTTAGAGACAGGTCCAGACAACCTGGACCCCCTACCTGTTAAAGACAGGTCCAGACAACCTGGACCCCCTACCTGTTAAAGACAGGTCCAGACAACCTGGACCCCCTACCTGTTAAAGACAACCTGGACCCCCTACCTGTTAAAGACAGGTCCAGACAACCTGGACCCCCTACCTGTTAAACACAACCTGGACCCCTACCTGTTAAAGACAACCTGGACCCCTACCTGTTAAAGACAACCTGGACCCCCTATCTGTTAAAGACAGGTCCAGACAACCTGGACCCCTACCTGTTAAAGACAGGTCCAGACAACCTGGACCCCCTACCTGTTAAAGACAACCTGGACCCCCTACCTGTTAAAGACAGGTCCAGACAACCTGGACATCTACCTGTTAAAGACAGGTCCAGACAACCTGGACCCCCTATCTGTTAAAGACAACCTGGACCCCTACCTGTTAAAGACAACCTGGACCCCCTACCTGTTAAAGACAACCTGGACCCCTACCTGTTAAAGACAGGTCCAGACAACCTGGACCCCCTACCTGTTAAAGACAGGTCCAGACAACCTGGACATCAACCTGTTAAAGACAGGCCCAGACAACCTGGACCCCCTCCCTACCTGTTAAAGACAGGTCCAGACAACCTGGACCCCCTCCCTACCTGTTAAAGACAGGTCCAGACAACCTGGACCCCCTACCTGTTAAAGACAACCTGGACCCCTACCTGTTAAAGACAGGTCCAGACAACCTGGACCCCCTCCCTATCTGTTAAAGACAGGTCCAGACAACCTGGACCCCCTCCCTATCTGTTAAAGACAGGTCCAGACAACCTGGACCCCCTCCCTACCTGTTAAAGACAGGTCCAGACAACCTGGACCCCCTACCTGTTAAAGACAACCTGGACCCCTACCTGTTAAAGACAGGTCCAGACAACCTGGACCCCCTACCTGTTAAAGACAGGTCCAGACAACCTGGACCCCCTACCTGTTAAAGACAACCTGGACCCCTATCTGTTAAAGACAGGTCCAGACAACCTGGACCCCCTATCTGTTAAAGACAGGTCCAGACAACCTGGACCCCCTACCTGTTAAAGACAGGTCCAGACAACCTGGACCCCCTACCTGTTAAAGACAACCTGGACCCCCTACCTGTTAAAGACAGGTCCAGACAACCTGGACATCTACCTGTTAAAGACAGGTCCAGACAACCTGGACCCCCTACCTGTTAAAGACAACCTGGACCCCCTACCTGTTAAAGACAACCTGGACCCACTACCTGTTAAAGACAACCTGGACCCCCTATCTGTTAAAGACAGGTCCAGACAACCTGGACCCCTACCTGTTAAAGACAGGTCCAGACAACCTGGACCCCCTACCTGTTAAAGACAGGTCCAGACAACCTGGACATCTACCTGTTAAAGACAGGTCCAGACAACCTGGACCCCCTACCTGTTAAAGACAGGTCCAGACAACCTGGACCCCCTACCTGTTAAAGACAACCTGGACCCCCTACCTGTTAAAGACAGGTCCAGACAACCTGGACATCTACCTGTTAAAGACAGGTCCAGACAACCTGGACCCCCTACCTGTTAAAGACAGGTCCAGACAACCTGGACATCTACCTGTTAAAGACAGGTCCAGACAACCTGGACATCTACCTGTTAAAGACAGGTCCAGACAACCTGGACCCCCTACCTGTTAAAGACAACCTGGACCCCCTACCTGTTAAAGACAACCTGGACCCACTACCTGTTAAAGACAACCTGGACCCCCTATATGTTAAAGACAGGTCCAGACAACCTGGACCCCCTATCTGTTAAAGACAGGTCCAGACAACCTGGACCCCCTACCTGTTAAAGACAACCTGGACCTCCTATCTGTTAAAGACAGGTCCAGACAACCTGGACCCCCTACCTGTTAAAGACAACCTGGACCCCCTACCTGTTAAAGACAGGTCCAGACAACCTGGACCCCCTATCTGTTAAAGACAGGTCCAGACAACCTGGACCCCCTACCTGTTAAAGACAACCTGGACCTCCTATCTGTTAAAGACAGGTCCAGACAACCTGGACCCCCTATCTGTTAAAGACAGGTCCAGACAACCTGGACCCCCTACCTGTTAAAGACAACCTGGACCCCTACCTGTTAAAGACAACCTGGACCTCCTATCTGTTAAAGACAGGTCCAGACAACCTGGACCCCCTACCTGTTAAAGACAACCTGGACCTCCTATCTGTTAAAGACAGGTCCAGACAACCTGGACCCCTACCTGTTAAAGACAGGTCCAGACAACCTGGACCCCCTACCTGTTAAAGACAGGTCCAGACAACCTGGACCCCTACCTGTTAAAGACAACCTGGACCCCCTACCTGTTAAAGACAGGTCCAGACAACCTGGACCCCCTATCTGTTAAAGACAGGTCCAGACAACCTGGACCCCCTATCTGTTAAAGACAGGTCCAGACAACCTGGACCCCCTATCTGTTAAAGACAGGTCCAGACAACCTGGACCCCCTACCTGTTAAAGACAACCTGGACCCCCTACCTGTTAAAGACAACCTGGACCCCTACCTGTTAAAGACAGGTCCAGACAACCTGGACCCCCTATCTGTTAAAGACAGGTCCAGACAACCTGGACCCCCTACCTGTTAAAGACAGGTCCAGACAACCTGGACCCCCTACCTGTTAAAGACAACCTGGACCCCCTATCTGTTAAAGACAGGTCCAGACAACCTGGACCTCCTATCTGTTAAAGACAGGTCCAGACAACCTGAACCCCCTACCTGTTAAAGACAGGTCCAGACAACCTGGACCCCCTACCTGTTAAAGATAGCAGCTGGTATTATTACTGATCCTGAGGCTCACATTTTCAACTTAAGTCTCTTGATCAATCTCCATACCCAGCATTTTGGAAATCAGCTGATGTCCTCCCACTGCTAAAAGGGTGGAGATTCCTCAGATGCTAATAACTATCGTCCTCTATCTAAACTCCCTATCCTGGACAAAGTCTATGAACCACCTATCCTGGACAAAGTCTATGAACTCCCTATCCTGGACAAAGTCTATGAACTCCCTATCCTGGACAAAGTCTATGAATCCCTAGTGAACTCTGTATCCTGGACAAAGTCTATGAACCCCTAGTGAACTCCCTATCCTGGACAAAGTCTACGAACCCCTAGTGAACTCCCTATCCTGGACAAAGTCTATGAATCCATAGTGAACTCTGTATCCTGGACAAAGTCTATGAACCCCTAGTGAACTCCCTATCCTGGACAAAGTCTATGAACTCCCTATCCTGGACAAAGTCTATGAACTCCCTATCCTGGACAAAGTCTATGAACTCCCTATCCTGGACAAAGTCTATGAACTCCCTATCCTGGACAAAGTCTATGAACTCCCTATCCTGGACAAAGTCTTATTATGGATCCCCATTTAGTTCCTGCCAAGGCAGCAGCTACTCTTCCTGGGGTTTATTATGGATCCCCATTAGTTCCTGCCAAGGCAGCAGCTACTCTTCCTGGGGTTTATTATGGATCCCCATTAGTTCCTGCCAAGGCAGCAGCTACTCTTCCTGGGGTTTATTATGGATCCCCATTAGTTCCTGCCAAGGCAGCAGCTACTCTTCCTGGGGTTTATTATGGATCCCCATTAGTTCCTGCCAAGGCAGCAGCTACTCTTCCTGGGGTTTATTATGGATCCCCATTAGTTCCTGCCAAGGCAGCAGCTACTCTTCCTGGGGTTTATTATGGATCCCCTTTAGTTCCTGCCAAGGCAGCAGCTACTCTTCCTGGGGTTTATTATGGATCCCCATTAGTTCCTGTCAAGGCAGCAGCTACTCTTCTACTAGGGCCTGTAGGACCTGCCTTGTTGATAGTGTTGTGAAGAAGGTAGAAACTAGGGCCTGTAGGACCTGCCTTGTTGACAGTGTTGTTAAGAAGATAGAAACTAGGGCCTGTAGGACCTGCCTTGTTGATAGTGTTGTTAAGAAGGTAGAAACTAGGGCCTGTAGGACCTGCCTTGTTGATAGTGTTGTGAAGAAGGTAGAAACTAGGGCCTGTAGGACCTGCCTTGTTGACAGTGTTGTTAAGAAGATAGAAACTAGGGCCTGTAGGACCTGCCTTGTTGATAGTGTTGTTAAGAAGGTAGAAACTAGGGCCTGTAGGACCTGCCTTGTTGATAGTGTTGTTAAGAAGGTAGAAACTAGGGCCTGTAGGACCTGCCTTGTTGATAGTGGTGTTAAGAAGGTAGAAACTAGGGCCTGTAGGACCTGCCTTGTTGATAGTGTTGTTAAGAAGGTAGAAACTAGGGCCTGTAGGACCTGCCTTGTTGATAGTGGTGTTAAGAAGGTAGAAACTAGGGCCTGTAGGACCAGCCTTGTTGATAGTGTTGTTAAGAAGGTAGAAACTAGGGCCTGTAGGACCTGCCTTGTTGATAGTGTTGTTAAGAAGGTAGTTTGTTCCATCTCACGTGATTTATACCTCGACTGAGGGACAGTATCCGACACGCGTGTCAACTCACCTTCCGACAGCGAGGGTTGGGACAGCTGAACAGCGACACACCTTTATCCAACAACGCTGGGAAGTTACAGGACGGACAACTGGAGATAAAAGACAGGAAAAGACCGATGCAGGTCAGAAAATTCTAGAAACCATTAGACAGACAGAGACACAGACAGACAGACAGACAGACAGAGACAGACAGACAGAGAGACAGACAGACAGAGACAGACAGAGAGACAGAGACAGACCAACAGAGATCCTATTAAATTGACTAGATGTCATAAACCTTCAAAGTTCTAGAATTTAGTTGAAAATGGCGGCCATCTTGTTCAGGGAGAAATCCAAAAACCCAGTATAATTTGGAATGAATGGCAGTAGAGGGAGGAGAAATACAGATTTTTCCTATACAGCCAAATAAAAGGCATTTGATATCAGAAATTGTGTAACATAATTATAGTCAAATCTAAAATACTATTTAGACTGAAGATGAAACGTAGTGTTTTGTGTTTTCTCCTAGTTCTGCACTTTTCTCATGCTTCATGTCTTGGCCACTGTGTTTATATAAACGTCTTCGTTTTGCATTCAAGCCTCAGTTTTGGGTTGGATTTGATTTGACTTGATTTCGACAGCGGCTCCTTCAAAAACCTAAAATATTGTCCTATTGATCAATTCAGTATATATGGGTTTGTATACACATTTTTCTGTATAAATAGTCTCTAAACAAATATATGTAAACAGACTACAAATGTCAACATTTCAGTTTTCTTCGACAGCTGTGAGTGCTGTTATAAGACACAATATAAGAACTTGTTGCATTTACAACTTATCTAAAGGCTGGTTTATAGTCCCGTCTATCGACATGTCTCTAGAACATTCTATTGTCTAAACATCCATCTTGTTTAAAGGCTGGTTTATAGTCCGTCTATCGACATGTCTCTAGAACATTCTATTGTCTAAACATCCATCTTGTTTAAAGGCTGGTTTATAGTCCGTCTATCGACATGTCTCTAGAACATTCTATTGTCTAAACATCCATCTTGTTTAAAGGCTGGTTTATAGTCCGTCTATCGACATGTCTCTAGAACATTCTATTGTCTGACATCCATCTTGTTTAAAGGCTGGTTTATAGTCCGTCTATCGACATGTCTCTAGAACATTCTATTGTCTAAACATCCATCTTGTTTAAAGGCTGGTTTATAGTCCGTCTATTGACATGTCTCTAGAACATTCTATTGTCTAAACATCCATCTTGTTTAAAGGCTGGTTTATAGTCCGTCTATCGACATGTCTCTAGAACATTCTATTGTCTAAACATCCAACTTGTTTAAAGGCTGGCTTATAGTCCCGTCTATCGACATGTCTCTAGAACATTCTATTGTCTAAACATCCATCTTGTTTAAAGGCTGGTTTATAGTCCGTCTATCGACATGTCTCTAGAACATTATATTGTCTAAACATCCATCTTGTTTAAAGGCTGGTTTATAGTCCGTCTATCGACATGTCTCTAGAACATTCTATTGTCTAAACATCCATCTTGTTTAAAGGCTGGTTTATAGTCCGTCTATCGACATGTCTCTAGAACATTCTATTGTCTAAACATCCATCTTGTTTAAAGGCTGGTTTATAGTCCGTCTATCGACATGTCTCTAGAACATTCTATTGTCTAAACATCCATCTTGTTTAAAGGCTGGTTTATAGTCCGTCTATCGACATGTCTCTAGAACATTCTATTGTCTGACATCCATCTTGTTTAAAGGCTGGTTTATAGTCCCGTCTATCGACATGTCTCTAGAACATTCTATTGTCTAAACATCCATCTTGTTTAAAGGCTGGTTTATAGTCCCGTCTATCGACATGTCTCTAGAACATTCTATTGTCTAAACATACATCTTGTTTAAAGGCTGGTTTATAGTCCCGTCTATCGACATGTCTCTAGAACATTCTATTGTCTAAACATCCATCTTGTTTAAAGGCTGGTTTATAGTCCGTCTATCGACATGTCTCTAGAACATTCTATTGTCTAAACATCCATCTTGTTTAAAGGCTGGTTTATAGTCCGTCTATCGACATGTCTCTAGAACATTCTATTGTCTAAACATCCATCTTGTTTAAAGGCTGGTTTATAGTCCGTCTATCGACATGTCTCTAGAACATTCTATTGTCTAAACATCCATCTTGTTTAAAGGCTGGTTTATAGTCCGTCTATCGACATGTCTCTAGAACATTCTATTGTCTAAACATCCATCTTGTTTAAAGGCTGGTTTATAGTCCGTCTATCGACATGTCTCTAGAACATTCTATTGTCTAAACATCCATCTTGTTTAAAGGCTGGTTTATAGTCCGTCTATCGACATGTCTCTAGAACATTCTATTGTCTAAACATCCATCTTGTTTAAAGGCTGGTTTATAGTCCCGTCTATCGACATGTCTCTAGAACATTCTATTGTCTAAACATCCATCTTGTTTAAAGGCTGGTTTATAGTCCCGTCTATCGACATGTCTCTAGAACATTCTATTGTCTAAACATCCATCTTGTTTAAAGGCTGGTTTATAGTCCGTCTATCGACATGTCTCTAGAACATTCTATTGTCGTCTGACATCTTGTTTAAATGCTGGTTTATAGTCCCGTCTATCGACATGTCTCTAGAACATTCTATTGTCGTCTGACATCTTGTTTAAATGCTGGTTTATAGTCCCGTCTATCGACATGTCTCTAGAACATTCTATTGTCTAAACATCCATCTTGCTTAAAGGCTGGTTTATAGTCCGTCTATCGACATGTCTCTAGAACATTCTATTGTCTAAACATCCATCTTGTTTAAAGGCTGGTTTATAGTCCGTCTATCCACATGTCTCTAGAACATTCTATGGTCTAAACATCCATCTTGTTTAAAGGCTGGTTTATAGTCCGACTATCGGCATCACAAGGTGGTTCATGTCCATTCTAGTATTTGTAACATCACGGTTACCCAACTCCCTGAACAACATGGCCGACCTTTAGACAATCACAAGAAGGTTCATGTCTAGTATTTGTATCGTCATACCGTACTAGTTCGTCGGCGCAGGTCGCGGCCACGGCCTCTTCAGCCTGTCTCTCGTAGTATTTACACAACACCGTGTCCGGCAACACCTTTTCCAACTCGCACACCGGGAAGGAACAGGGACAGCCTGCTTCCATACAGCTGAGAGACGACTGGAACACAGAGACACCCTGTTAACAGCCTGCTTCCATACAGCTGAGAGAGGACTGGAACACAGAGACACCCTGTTAACAGCCTGCTTCCATACAGCTGAGAGAGGACTGGAACACAGAGACACCCAGTTAACAGCCTGATTCCATACAGCTGAGAGAGGACTGGAACACAGAGACACCCTGTTAACAGCCTGCTTCCATACAGCTGAGAGAGGACTGGAACACAGAGACACCCTGTTAACAGCCTGCTTCCATACAGCTGAGAGAGGACTGGAACACAGAGACACCCTGTTAACACCTAAACCACACAGCTGAGAGAGGACTGGAACACAGAGACACCCTGTTAACAGCCTGCTTCCATACAGCTGAGAGAGGACTGGAACACAGAGACACCCTGTTAACAGCCTGCTTCCATACAGCTGAGAGAGGACTGGAACACAGAGACACCCTGTTAACACCTAAACCACACAGCTGAGAGAGGACAGGAACACAGAAACACCCTGTTAACACCTAGACCACACAGCGTACCCACCCCCACATACCTGTCCCGACCCGAACACGGCTTCCTCGGCATATTTAACCAGACATTCTTTACAGAAGAGATGTCCATCAGAACACTGGGTCATCTTCTCGAAGGCAAAGTCCCCACAGCAACACCCACACTCTATCAGCTGTCCGTCCTACAGAGAGAGAGAGAGAGAGAGAGATGTTCACTACACAACCCAACACCCACACTCTATCAGCTGTCCGTCCTACAGAGAGAGAGAGAGAGAGATGTTCACTACACAACCCAACACCCACACTCTATCAGCTGTCCGTCCTACAGAGA
The DNA here is from genome assembly GCF_045791955.1 of Oncorhynchus clarkii lewisi. Lineage (NCBI taxonomy): Eukaryota > Metazoa > Chordata > Actinopteri > Salmoniformes > Salmonidae > Oncorhynchus > Oncorhynchus clarkii. The sequence continues at coordinate 65,626,163 of NC_092159.1, read as the reverse complement.
GAGAGAGAGAGAGAGAGAGAGAGATGTTCACTACACAACCCAACACCCACACTCTATCAGCTGTCCGTCCTACAGAGAGAGAGAGAGAGAGAGAGAGAGATGTTCACTACACAACCCAACACCCACACTCTATCAGCTGTCCGTCCTACAGAGAGAGCGAGAGAGAGAGAGAGAGAGTAAGTGAGAGGTAGAGAGAGAGTAAGTGAGAGGTAGAGAGAGAGAGAAAGTGAGAGGTAGAGAGAGAGAGTAAGTGAGAGGTAGAGAGAGAGAGTAAGTGAGAGGTAGAGAGAGAGTTAGTGAGAGGTAGAGAGAGAGGAAGTGAGAGGTAGAGAGAGAGGAAGTGAGAGGTAGAGAGAGAGGAAGTGAGAGGTAGAGAGAGAGGAAGTGAGAGGTAGAGAGAGAGGAAGTGAGAGGTAGAGAGAGAGGAAGTGAGAGAGACAGAGAGAGGAAGTGAGAAGTAGAGAGAGAGGAAGTGAGAGAGACAGAGAGAGAGGAAGTGAGAGAGACAGAGAGAGAGGAAGTGAGAGAGACAGAGAGAGAGGAAGTGAGAGGTAGAGAGAGAGGAAGTGAGAGGTAGAGAGAGAGGAAGTGAGAGAGACAGAGAGAGAAGTGAGAGAGACAGAGAGAGAGGAAGTGAGAGACAGAGAGAGAGGAAGTGAGAGGTAGAGAGAGAGGAAGTGAGAGGTAGAGAGAGAGGAAGTGAGAGAGACAGAGAGAGAGGAAGTGAGAGGTAGAGAGAGGAAGTGAGAGGTAGAGAGAGAGGAAGTGAGAGAGACAGAGAGAGGAAGTGGTGTTTGGGTAGATGTACCTTCTCATACTCCTCCTCATTAACCTGCAGAGCCAGCAGGAAGTCTTCATGCTGCACAGAGAGAGAACATCATGATCATCAGTTATATAACAGACCCCTCATCAGTTATATAACAGACCCCTCATCAGATATATAACAGACCCCTCATCAGATATATAGCAGACCCCCCATCAGTTATATAACAGACCCCTCATCAGATATATAACAGACCCCTCATCAGTTATATAACAGACCCCTCATCAGATATAACAGACCCCTCATTAGATATATAACAGACCCCTCATCAGTTATATAACAGACCCCTCATCAGATATATAACAGACCCCTCATCAGTTATATAACAGACCCCTCATCAGTTATATAACAGACCCCTCATCAGTTATATAACAGACCCCTCATCAGTTATATAACAGACCCCTCATCAGTAATATAACAGACCCCTCATCAGATATATAACAGACCCCTCATCAGATATATAACAGACCCCTCATCAGTAATATAACAGACCCCTCATCAGATATATAACAGACCCCTCATCAGTAATATAACAGACCCCTCATCAGATATATAACAGACCCCTCATCAGATATATAACAGACCCCTCATCAGATATATAACAGACCCCTCATCAGATATATAACAGACCCCTCATCAGATATATAACAGACCCCTCATCAGATATATAACAGACCCCTCATCAGATATATAACAGACCCCTCATCAGATATATAACAGACCCCTCATCAGATATATAACAGACCCCTCATCAGATATATAACAGACCCCTCATCAGATATATAACAGACCCCTCATCAGTTATATAACAGACCCCTCATCAGATATATAACAGACCCCTCATCAGATATATAACAGACCCCTCATCAGTTATATAGCAGACCCCTCATCAGTTATATAACAGACCCCTCATCAGATATATAACAGACCCTGACCCCTCATCAGATATATAACAGACCCTGACCCCTCATCAGTTATATAACAGACCCTGACCCCTCATCAGATATATAACAGACCCCTCATCATATATATAACAGACCCCTCATCAGTTATATAACAGACCCCTAATCAGATATATAGCAGACCCCTCATCAGATATATAACAGACCCCTCATCAGTTATATAGCAGACCCCTCATCAGTTATATAACAGACCCCTCATCAGTAATATAACAGACCCCTCATCAGTAATATAACAGACCCCTCATCAGATATATAACAGACCCCTCATCAGATATATAACAGACCCCTCATCAGTAATATAACAGACCCCTCATCAGATATATAAAAGACCCCTCATCAGTTATATAGCAGACCCCTCATCAGTTATATAACAGACCCCTCATCAGATATATAGCAGACCCCTCATCAGTTATATAACAGACCCCTCATCAGATATATAACAGACCCTGACCCCTCATCAGATATATAACAGACCCTGACCCCTCATCAGTTATATAACAGACCCTGACCCCTCATCAGATATATAACAGACCCCTCATCAGTAATATAACAGACCCCTCATCAGTTATATAGCAGACCCCTCATCAGTTATATAGCAGACCCCTCATCAGTTATATAACAGACCCCTCATCAGATATATAACAGACCCTGACCCCTCATCAGTTATATAGCAGACCCCTCATCAGTTATATAGCAGACCCCTCATCAGTTATATAACAGACCCCTCATCAGATATATAACAGACCCTGACCCCTCATCAGTTATATAGCAGACCCCTCATCAGTTATATAGCAGACCCCTCATCAGATATATAACAGACACCTCATCAGATATATAACAGACCCCTCATCAGACATATAACAGACTATATATAACAGACCCCTCATCAGATATATAACAGTGAGAGTGAGTGTGTGTGTTCAGTGAGAGTGTGTGTGTGTTCAGTGAGAGTGTGTGTGTGTACAGTGAGAGTGAGTGTGTGTGTTCAGTGAGAGTGTGTGTGTACAGTGAGAGTGAGTGTGTGTGTTCAGTGAGAGTGTGTGTACCTCAGCATGCTCCTTGGCTTTCTGCTGATAGAAGGTGATCTCCCTCTGCAGCGAGGGGTCCAGAGCCGCTCCGTACGTCCTGCAGCCGCGACGGTTCTTCTCCAGGAAGTACATCCTCCTCTCTAACTTCACCGAACCTGAAGGAAGGAGAGAGATACAGGGTTAAGGGTCAACTGGACCTGATAGAGAGAGATACAGGGTTAACTGGACCTGATAGAGAGAGATACAGGGTTAGGGGTTAACTGGACCTGATAGAGAGAGATACAGGGTTAGGGGTTAACTGGACCTGATAGAGAGAGATACAGGGTTAACTGGACCTGATAGAGAGAGATACAGGGTTAGGGGTCAACTGGACCTGATAGAGAGAGATACAGGGTTAACTGGACCTGATAGAGAGAGATACAGGGTTAGGGGTTAACTGGACCTGATAGAGAGAGATACAGGGTTAGGGGTCAACTGGACCTGAGAGAGAGAGATACAGGGTTAGGGGTCAACTGGACCTGATAGAGAGAGATACAGGGTTAGGGGTCAACTGGACCTGATAGAGAGAGATACAGGGTTAGGGGTCAACTGGACCTGATAGAGAGAGATACAGGGTTAACTGGACCTGATAGAGAGAGATACAGGGTTAACTGGACCTGATAGAGAGAGATACAGGGTCAACTGGACCTGATAGAGAGAGATACAGGGTTAACTGGACCTGATAGAGAGAGATACAGGGTTAGGGGTTAACTGGACCTGATAGAGAGAGATACAGGGTTAGGGGTTAACTGGACCTGATAGAGAGAGATACAGGGTTAACTGGACCTGATAGAGAGAGATACAGGGTTAGGGGTCAACTGGACCTGATAGAGAGAGATACAGGGTTAGGGGTCAGCTGGACCTGATAGAGAGAGATACAGGGTTAGGGGTCAACTGGACCTGATAGAGAGAGATACAGGGTTAGGGGTTAACTGGACCTGATAGAGAGGGATACAGGGTTAGGGGTCAACTGGACCTGATAGAGAGAGATACAGGGTTAGGGGTTAACTGGACCTGATAGAGAGAGATACAGGGTTAGGGGTCAACTGGACCTGATAGAGAGAGATACAGGGTTAGGGGTCAACTGGACCTGATAGAGAGAGATACAGGGTTAGGGGTCAACTGGACCTGATAGAGAGAGATACAGGGTTAGGGGTCAACTGGACCTGCTAGAGAGAGATACAGGGTTAGGGGTTAACTGGACCTGATAGAGAGAGATACAGGGTTAGGGGTCAACTGGACCTGATAGAGAGAGATACAGGGTTAGGGGTCAACTGGACCTGATAGAGAGAGATACAGGGTTAACTGGACCTGATAGAGAGAGATACAGGGTTAGGGGTCAACTGGACCTGATAGAGAGAGATACAGGGTTAGGGGTCAACTGGACCTGATAGAGAGAGATACAGGGTTAGGGGTCAACTGGACCTGATAGAGAGAGATACAGGGTTAGGGGTTAACTGGACCTGATAGAGAGAGATACAGGGTTAGAGGTCAACTGGACCTGATAGAGAGAGATACAGGGTTAGGGGTTAACTGGACCTGATAGAGAGAGATACAGGGTTAGGGGTTAACTGGACCTGATAGAGAGAGATACAGGGTTAGGGGTCAACTGGACCTGATAGAGAGAGATACAGGGTTAGGGGTTAACTAACCTGATAGAGAGAGATACAAGGTTAGGGGTTAACTGGACCTGATAGAGAGAGATACAGGGTTAGGGGTCAACTGGACCTGATAGAGAGAGATACAGGGTTAACTGGACCTGATAGAGAGAGATACAGGGTTAGGGGTCAACTGGACCTGATAGAGAGAGATACAGGGTTAACTGGACCTGATAGAGAGAGATACAGGGTTAGGGGTTAACTGGACCTGATAGAGAGAGATACAGGGTTAGGGGTTAACTGGACCTGATAGAGAGAGATACAGGGTTAGGGGTCAACTGGACCTGATAGAGAGAGATACAGGGTTAGGGGTCAACTAGACCTGATAGAGAGAGATACAGGGTTAGGGGTTAACTGGACCTGATAGAGAGAGATACAGGGTTAACTGGACCTGATAGAGAGAGATACAGGGTTAGGGGTCAACTGGACCTGATAGAGAGAGATACAGGGTTAGGGGTCAACTGGACCTGATAGAGAGAGATACAGGGTTAACTGGACCTGATAGAGAGAGATACAGGGTTAGGGGTTATCTGGACCTGATAGAGAGAGATACAGGGTTAGGGGTCAACTGGACCTGATAGAGAGAGATACAGGGTTAGGGGTTAACTGGACCTGATAGAGAGAGATACAGGGTTAGGGGTTATCTGGAGCTGATAGAGAGAGATACAGGGTTAGGGGTTAACTGGACCTGATAGAGAGAGATACAGGGTTAGGGGTTAACTGGACCTGATAGAGAGAGATACAGGGTTAGGGGTCAACTGGACCTGATAGAGAGAGATACAGGGTTAGGGGTTAACTGGACCTGATAGAGAGAGATACAGGGTTAGGGGTCAACTGGACCTGATAGAGAGAGATACAGGGTTAGGGGTCAACTGGACCTGATAGAGAGAGATACAGGGTTAACTGGACCTGATAGAGAGAGATACAGGGTTAGGGGTTAACTGGACCTGATAGAGAGAGATACAGGGTTAGGGGTCAACTGGACCTGATAGAGAGAGATACAGGGTTAGGGGTCAACTGGACCTGATAGAGAGAGATACAGGGTTAGGGGTCAACTGGACCTGATAGAGAGAGATACAGGGTTAACTGGACCTGATAGAGAGAGATACAGGGTTAGGGTGTAGTGTGTAGTGTGTAGGGTGTAGTGTGTAGGGTGTAGTGTGTAGGGTCTAGTGTGTAGTGTGTAGGGTGGGGTGTGTAGGGTGTAGTGTGTAGGGTGTAGTGTGTAGGGTGGGGTGTGTAGTGTGTAGGGTGGGGTGTGTAGGGTGTAGTGTGTAGTGTGTAGGGTGGGGTGTGTAGTGTGTAGGGAGTAGGGTGTAGTGTGTAGTGTGTAGTGTGCAGGGTGTAGGGTGTAGTGTGTAGGGTGTAGTGTGTAGGGTGGGGTGTGTAGTGTGTAGGGTGGGGTGTGTAGTGTGTAGGGAGTAGGGTGTAGTGTGTAGTGTGCAGGGTGTAGGGTGTAGTGTGTAGGGTGTAGTGTGTAGGGTGTAGTGTGTAGTGTGTAGGGTGGGGGGTGTAGTGTGTAGTGTGTAATTCACCATGTTGATACTTGAAGTCTATATAGCAGCGTTCTGTAGTGTGTAGGGGTTAGGGTGTAGGGTGTAGTGTGTAGGGTGTAGGGGTTAGGGTGTAGTGTGTAATTCACCATGCTGATACTTGAAGTCTATATAGCAGCGTTCTGTAGTGTGTAGGGGTTAGGGTGTAGTGTGTAGGGTGTAGGGGTTAGGGTGTAATTCACCATGCTGATACTTGAAGTCTATATAGCAGCGTTCTGTAGTGTGTAGGGGTTAGGGTTAGGGTGTAGGGTGTAGGGGTTAGGGTGTAGTGTGTAATTCACCATGCTGATACTTGAAGTCTATATAGCAGCGTTCTGCAGTGTGTAGGGGTTAGGGTGTAGTGTGTAGGGTGTAGGGGTTAGGGTGTAATTCACCATGCTGATACTTGAAGTCTATATAGCAGCGTTCTGTAGTGTGTAGGGGTTAGGGTGTAGGGTGTAGGGTGTAGGGGTTAGGGTGTAGTGTGTAATTCACCATGCTGATACTTGAAGTCTATATAGCAGCGTTCTGTAGTGTGTAGGGGTTAGGGTTAGGGTGTAGGGGTTAGGGTGTAGTGTGTAATTCACCATGCTGATACTTGAAGTCTATATAGCAGCGTTCTGTAGTGTGTAGGGGTTAGGGTTAGGGTGTAGTGTGTAGGGTGTAGGGGTTAGGGTGTAGTGTGTAATTCACCATGCTGATACTTGAAGTCTATATAGCAGCGTTCTGCAGTCTGTAGGGGTTAGGGTGTAGGGTGTAGGGGTTAGGGTGTAGTGTGTAATTCACCATGCTGATACTTGAAGTCTATATAGCAGCGTTCTGCAGTCTGTCTCCTGCGTCTTCTCTTCTCTAACGACTCAGAGTCTTGAAACTGCTTCACTGCTTCACATAAGGCCTGAAACACACAGAGAGAGAGACACGCCAGGTGAGGCCTGAAACACACAGAGAGAGATGCCAGGTGAGGCCTGAAACACACAGAGAGAGAGACACGCCAGGTGAGGCCTGAAACACACAGAGAGAGAGACGCCAGGTGAGGCCTGAAACACACAGAGAGAGAGACATGCCGAGTGAGGCCTGAAACACAGAGAGAGATGCCGAGTGAGGCCTGAAACACACAGAGAGAGATGCCAGGTGAGGCCTGAAACACACAGAGAGAGAGACACGCCAGGTGAGGCCTGAAACACACAGAGAGATGCCGAGTGAGGCCTGAAACACACAGAGAGAGACACGCCAGGAGAGGCCTGAAACACACAGAGAGAGACACGCCAGGTGAGGCCTGAAACACAGAGAGAGAGATGCCAGGTGAGGCCTGAAACACACAGAGAGAGAGACACGCCGAGTGAGGCCTGAAACACAGAGAGAGAGATGCCAGGTGAGGCCTGAAACACACAGAGAGAGACACGCCAGGTGAGGCCTGAAACACAGAGAGAGAGACACGCCGAGTGAGGCCTGAAACACACAGAGAGAGAGACACGCCGAGTGAGGCCTGAAACACAGAGAGAGAGACACGCCAAGTGAGGCCTGAAACACACAGAGAGAGATGCCGAGTGAGGCCTGAAACACACAGAGAGACACGCCGAGTGAGGCCTGAAACACACAGAGAGACACGCCGAGTGAGGCCTGAAACACAGAGAGAGAGACACGCCGAGTGAGGCCTGAAACACAGAGAGAGAGATGCCGAGTGAGGCCTGAAACACAGAGAGAGAGAGACACGCCGAGTGAGGCCTGAAACACAGAGAGAGAGATGCCAGGTGAGGCCTGAAACACAGAGAGAGAGAGACACGCCGAGTGAGGCCTGAAACACAGAGAGAGAGATGCCGAGTGAGGCCTGAAACACAGAGAGAGAGATGCCGAGTGAGGCCTGAAACACAGAGAGAGAGAGACACGCCGAGTGAGGCCTGAAACACAGAGAGAGAGATGCCGAGTGAGGCCTGAAACACACAGAGAGAGATGCCGAGTGAGGCCTGAAACACAGAGAGAGAGATGCCGAGTGAGGCCTGAAACACAGAGAGAGAGACACGCCGAGTGAGGCCTGAAACACAGAGAGAGAGATGCCAGGTGAGGCCTGAAACACACAGAGAGAGACACGCCAGGTGAGGCCTGAAACACAGAGAGAGAGACACGCCGAGTGAGGCCTGAAACACAGAGAGAGAGATGCCGAGTGAGGCCTGAAACACACAGAGAGAGACACGCCAGGTGAGGCCTGAAACACACAGAGAGAGATGCCGAGTGAGGCCTGAAACACACAGAGAGACACGCCGAGTGAGGCCTGAAACACACAGAGAGACACGCCGAGTGAGGCCTGAAACACAGAGAGAGAGACACGCCGAGTGAGGCCTGAAACACAGAGAGAGAGATGCCGAGTGAGGCCTGAAACACAGAGAGAGAGAGACACGCCGAGTGAGGCCTGAAACACAGAGAGAGAGATGCCAGGTGAGGCCTGAAACATAGAGAGAGAGAGACACGCCGAGTGAGGCCTGAAACACAGAGAGAGAGATGCCGAGTGAGGCCTGAAACACAGAGAGAGAGATGCCGAGTGAGGCCTGAAACACAGAGAGAGAGAGACACGCCGAGTGAGGCCTGAAACACAGAGAGAGAGATGCCGAGTGAGGCCTGAAACACACAGAGAGAGATGCCGAGTGAGGCCTGAAACACAGAGAGAGAGATGCCGAGTGAGGCCTGAAACACAGAGAGAGAGAGACACGCCGAGTGAGGCCTGAAACACAGAGAGAGAGATGCCGAGTGAGGCCTGAAACACACAGAGAGAGATGCCGAGTGAGGCCTGAAACACAGAGAGAGACGCCAGGTGAGGCCTGAAACACAGAGAGAGAGACGCCAGGTGAGGCCTGAAACACAGAGAGAGACACGCCGAGTGAGGCCTGAAACACACAGAGAGAGATGCCGAGTGAGGCCTGAAACACAGAGAGAGACACGCCGAGTGAGGCCTGAAACACACAGAGAGAGATGCCGAGTGAGGCCTGAAACACAGAGAGAGAGACACGCCAGGTGAGGCCTGAAACACAGAGAGAGACACGCCGAGTGAGGCCTGAAACACAGAGAGAGAGACACGCCAGGTGAGGCCTGAAACACAGAGAGAGAGACACGCCAGGTGAGGCCTGAAACACAGAGAGAGACACGCCAGGTGAGGCCTGAAACACACAGAGAGAGACGCCGAGTGAGGCCTGAAACACACAGAGAGAGAGACACGCCAGGTGAGGCCTGAAACACACAGAGACACGCGAGTGAGGCCTGAAACACACAGAGAGAGAGACACGCCGAGTGAGGCCTGAAACACACAGAGAGAGAGACACGCCAGGTGAGGCCTGAAACACACAGAGAGAGACGCCGAGTAAGGCCTGAAACACACAGAGAGACGGCGAGTGAGGCCTGAAACACACAGAGAGAGACACGCCGAGTGAGACCTGAAACACACACAGCGAGACGGCGAGTGAGGCCTGAAACACACAGAGAGAGACACGCCGAGTGAGGCCTGAAACACAAAGTGAGAGAGACACGCCGAGTGAGGCCTGAAACACACAGAGAGAGAGACACGCCGAGTGAGGCCTGAAACACACAGAGAGAGAGACACGCCGAGTGAGGCCTGAAACACACAGAGAGAGACACGCCAGGTGAGGCCTGAAACACACAGAGAGAGATGCCGAGTGAGGCCTGAAACACACAGAGAGACACGCCGAGTGAGGCCTGAAACACACAGAGAGACATGCCGAGTGAGGCCTGAAACACAGAGAGAGAGACACGCCGAGTGAGGCCTGAAACACAGAGAGAGAGATGCCGAGTGAGGCCTGAAACACAGAGAGAGAGAGACACGCCGAGTGAGGCCTGAAACACAGAGAGAGAGATGCCAGGTGAGGCCTGAAACATAGAGAGAGAGAGACACGCCGAGTGAGGCCTGAAACACAGAGAGAGAGATGCCGAGTGAGGCCTGAAACACAGAGAGAGAGAGACACGCCGAGTGAGGCCTGAAACACACAGAGAGAGATGCCGAGTGAGGCCTGAAACACAGAGAGAGAGATGCCGAGTGAGGCCTGAAACACAGAGAGAGAGAGACACGCCGAGTGAGGCCTGAAACACAGAGAGAGAGATGCCGAGTGAGGCCTGAAACACACAGAGAGAGATGCCGAGTGAGGCCTGAAACACAGAGAGAGACGCCAGGTGAGGCCTGAAACACAGAGAGAGAGACGCCAGGTGAGGCCTGAAACACAGAGAGAGACACGCCGAGTGAGGCCTGAAACACACAGAGAGAGATGCCGAGTGAGGCCTGAAACACAGAGAGAGACACGCCGAGTGAGGCCTGAAACACACAGAGAGAGATGCCGAGTGAGGCCTGAAACACAGAGAGAGAGACACGCCAGGTGAGGCCTGAAACACAGAGAGAGACACGCCGAGTGAGGCCTGAAACACAGAGAGAGAGACACGCCAGGTGAGGCCTGAAACACAGAGAGAGAGACACGCCAGGTGAGGCCTGAAACACAGAGAGAGACACGCCAGGTGAGGCCTGAAACACACAGAGAGAGACGCCGAGTGAGGCCTGAAACACACAGAGAGAGAGACACGCCAGGTGAGGCCTGAAACACACAGAGACACGCGAGTGAGGCCTGAAACACACAGAGAGAGAGACACGCCGAGTGAGGCCTGAAACACACAGAGAGAGAGACACGCCAGGTGAGGCCTGAAACACACAGAGAGAGACGCCGAGTAAGGCCTGAAACACACAGAGAGACGGCGAGTGAGGCCTGAAACACACAGAGAGAGACACGCCGAGTGAGACCTGAAACACACACAGCGAGACGGCGAGTGAGGCCTGAAACACACAGAGAGAGACACGCCGAGTGAGGCCTGAAACACAAAGTGAGAGAGACACGCCGAGTGAGGCCTGAAACACACAGAGAGAGAGACACGCCGAGTGAGGCCTGAAACACACAGAGAGAGAGACACGCCGAGTGAGGCCTGAAACACACAGAGAGACACGCCGAGTGAGGCCTGAAACACAGAGAGACACGCCGAGTGAGACCTGAAACACACAGAGAGACACGCCGAGTGAGACCTGAAACACACAGAGAGACACGCCGAGTGAGACCTGAAACACACAGAGAGAGACACGCCGAGTAAGGCCTGAAACACACAGAGAGACACGCCGAGTGAGGCCTGAAACACACAGAGAGAGACACGCCGAGTAAGGCCTGAAACACACAGAGAGACACGCCGAGTGAGGCCTGAAACACACAGAGAGAGACACGCCGAGTAAGGCCTGAAACACACAGAGAGACACGCCGAGTGAGGCCTGAAACACACAGAGACAGACGCCGAGCGTACCTTGCGTGTGATTGCGTAGTGCCCCTTCATGGCGTTGAGGCTCCATTTGATGTCCTGACAGGAAATCATCCTGAAGTCTCCCATCAAGAGGTCAGCTGCCTGCATCGCCGCCTCAGCACCCACCTGACCTAACGACCCGTAGTCAAACAGGTCCTCTGCAGACTACAGAGAGAGAGAGAGAGAGGTCAGCTGCGTGCATCGCCGCCTCAGCACCCACCTGACCTAACGACCCGTAGTCAAACAGGTCCTCTGCAGACTACAGAGAGAGAGAGAGAGAGAGAGAGAGAGAGGGCTAACACTAGGGACAGGGGCGTTTAGAGAGAGACAGGACTAACACTAGGGACAGGGGCGTTTAGAGAGAGACAGGACTAACACTAGGGACAGGGGCGTTTAGAGAGACAGGACTAACACTAGGGATGGGGGGCGTTTAGAGAGAGACAGGACTAACACTAGGGACAGGGGCGTTTAGAGAGAGACAGGACTAACACTAGGGACAGGGGCGTTTAGAGAGACAGGACTAACACTAGGGATGGGGGGGCGTTTAGAGAGACAGGACTAACACTAGGGATGGGGGCGTTTAGAGAGACAGGACTAACACTAGGGATGGGGGCGTTTAGAGAGACAGGACTAACACTAGGGACAGGGGCGTTTAGAGAGACAGGACTAACACTAGGGATGGGGGGCGTTTAGAGAGACAGGACTAACACTAGGGACAGGGGCGTTTAGAGAGACAGGACTAACACTAGGGATGGGGGGCGTTTAGAGAGACAGGACTAACACTAGGGATGGGGGCGTTTAGAGAGACAGGACTAACACTAGGGATGGGGGCGTTTAGAGAGACAGGACTAACACTAGGGATGGGGGGCGTTTAGAGAGACAGGACTAACACTAGGGATGGGGGGCGTTTAGAGAGACAGGACTAACACTAGGGACAGGGGCGTTTAGAGAGACAGGACTAACACTAGGGATGGGGGGCGTTTAGAGAGACAGGACTAACACTAGGGATGGGGGGGGTTTAGAGAGACAGGACTAACACTAGGGATGGGGGGCGTTTAGAGAGACAGGACTAACACTAGGGATGGGGGCGTTTAGAGAGACAGGACTAACACTAGGGATGGGGGGCGTTTAGAGAGACAGGACTAACACTAGGGATGGGGGGCGTTTAGAGAGACAGGACTAACACTAGGGACAGGGGCGTTTAGAGAGACAGGACTAACACTAGGGATGGGGGGCGTTTAGAGAGACAGGACTAACACTAGGGATGGTTCTGGGTTCGAGTCCAGGCTCTGTCGCAGCCGGCCGCGACCAGGAAGACACAAGTGGCCCAGAGGTCTAAGACACGGCATGGCAGCGCTAGCTGTGCCACTAGAGATTCTGGGTTCGAGTCCAGGCTCTGTCGCAGCCGGCCGCGACCAGGAAGACACAATTGGCCCAGCGTCGTCCGGGTTAGGGGAGGGTTTGGCAAGAAGGGATGTTCTCTAGCGACTCCTGTGGCGTGCATCGCCAGGTGTTCGGTGTTTCCTTCCGGGTTTAAAAGCGCATTGTGTCCTTGGCTGGCTAGTGTTTCGGAGGAAGCACGGCTCTCGACCGTCGCCTCTCCCGAGTCCGTACGGGAGTTGCAGCGATGAGACAAGACTGTAACTACCAATTCAAAAATAGGAATACTCACACAAGGTATTGTAATATTAATGTCTGTAGGGATACTAAATAACCCGAGGCCCATCCCTAGCTAACACACAGGGTTAACACAGGGTTAAATACAGGGTTAACACGTACCTGTGAGTTGTCGTTGCAGGGTTCCAGTAGCATGCTGCTCTGAGCCGCGGAGGCTGAACTCTCTCTCTGAGGGAAGGCTGGGTTCTCCAGCAACATGTTACAGATACTGGACACAGACACTCGCAGGTTAAATACAGCGACACAGACATCAGAGAGTTACAGAATGTTGGTACAGATCTCTCACACACACACAGAGAGAGAGAGAAAACTAAATAGCAGGAGTTTTATATTTTAGTCATTTAGCTCTGATCTAGAACAAGGTGAGACAACCACAGACAACCACATTTCACAGTCATAGAGATAGTTGTAGTTCTAACAGATTGGGGTCTTTCAGGTCAGTGGTAGTCATGGAGATAGTTGTAGTTCTAACAGATTGGGGTCTTTCAGGCCAGTGGTAGTCATGGAGATAGTTGTAGTTCTAACAGATTGAGATTCTTTCAGGTCAGTGGTAGTCATGGAGATAGTTGTAGTTCTAACAGATTGGGGTCTTTCAGGTCAGTGGTAGTCATGGAGATAGTTGTAGTTCTTACACATTGAGGTCTTTCAGGTCAGTGGTAGTCATGGAGATAGTTGTAGTTCTAACAGATTGGGGTCTTTCAGGTCAGTGGTAGTCATGGAGATAGTTGTAGTTCTAACAGATTGGGATCTTTCAGGTCAGTGGTAGTCATGGAGATAGTTGTAGTTCTAACAGATTGAGGTCTTTCAGGTCAGTGGTAGTCATGGAGATAGTTGTAGTTCTAACAGATTGGGGTCTTTCAGGTCAGTGGTAGTCATGGAGATAGTTGTAGTTCTAACAGATTGGGATCTTTCAGGTCAGTGGTAGTCATGGAGATAGTTGTAGTTCTAACAGATTGAGGTCTTTCAGGTCAGTGGTAGTCATGGAGATAGTTGTAGTTCTAACAGATTGAGGTCTTTCAGGTCAGTGGTAGTCATGGAGATAGTTGTAGTTCTTACACATTGAGGTCGTTCAGGTCAGTGGTAGTCATGGAGATAGTTGTAGTTCTTACACATTGAGGTCTTTCAGGTCAGTGGTAGTCATGGAGATAGTTGTAGTTCTTACACATTGAGGTCTTTCAGGTCAGTGGTAGTCATGGAGATAGTTGTAGTTCTTACACATTGAGGTCTTTCAGGTCAGTGGTAGTCATGGAGATAGTTGTAGTTCTTACACATTGAGGTCTTTCAGGTCAGTGGTAGTCATGGAGATAGTTGTAGTTCTAACAGATTGGGATCATTCGGGTCAGTGGTAGTCATGGAGATAGTTGTAGTTCTTACACATTGAGGTCTTTCAGGTCATTGGTCTGGATCAGTTCTGCTACATAGTTCTCCTGGACATCAGGAAACAGATCCACCTGGAGAGGAGTTATAGACATACTAGATGTAACTACCCATTAGAAGTGAGGGTCGCAACCCATTAGAAGTGAGGGTCGCTACCCATGAGAAGTGAGGGTCGCTACCCATTAGAAGTGAGGGTCGCTACCCATTAGAAGTGAGGGTTGATACCCATGAGAAGTGAGGGTCGCTACCCATGAGAAGTGAGGGTCACTACCCATGAGAAGTGAGGGTCGCTACCCATTAGAAGTGAGGGTCGCTACCCATGAGAAGTGAGGGTCGCTACCCATGAGAAGTGAGGGTCGCTACCCATGAGAAGTGAGGGTCGCTACCCATGAGAAGTGAGGGTCGCTACCCATGAGAAGTGAGGGTCACCACCCATTAGAAGTGAGGGTCGCAACCCATTAGAAGTGAGGGTCGCTACCCATGAGAAGTGAGGGTCCCTACCCATTAGAAGTGAGGGTAACTACCCATTAGAAGTGAGGGTAACTACCCATTAGAAGTGAGGGTCACTACCAGTCGTGTCTGTACGACTCACCACTCCTCTGACCAGTGCTCTGACGTGGGGCTGCAGCTGAGGTGTCTCTGGTCCCCGGACTTCCTGTTGGTCTGAGGGACCTGCCCTCTCCTCCGCTGTCCTGGGGACGACTGGGACGACAGGGGCTGGGACCATGGGGTTAGGGTTCAGGGGAACAGCGAGAGCTGGGATGGGGAGGGGAGGTTGAGCGGCCGGCCGGTTGACCACAACTACCACCTGTGGCCCCAGGGACAGAGGGCGGTCGTGTGTCAGCAGCGGGGCTCCGGACTGGGGGTTAAGGCCCCCAAGAGTCTGGCTGCCCAGGGTGATGCGATGGCCGGTCTCTGGGGGGCCCAGACGCTCGGGGGCAGCAGCTATCAGCACGGCGGGGGCAGGGACGCCACAGGGGCCCGCAGGACACCGCTGGGGAGCAGGCACGGGCTGGGGAGCGACCTGGGGAACAGGTTGGGGATGAAGGGATCTGGGTTGTTGGATCTGGAAGGCATGGGTTAGGAGGAGAGCCTGGGGGGGCAGGGGGGGCCGAGGCTGGTTGAGGGGTCCAGGGTGGAGCTGCTGTAGGGGGGATCGGGGCCGGGCATGGGGCTGAGGAGGTGCAGGGGGCTGAACCTGAGGGAGCAAAACTAACTTGACCTCCTGCAAGACAGGCCTGGTGAAGGGTTGATGTCTGATCTGGGTTGAGGTGGATGGGGCGGAGGTGTCTCCGTCTCTGTACTGTGAGGTGGATGGGGCGGAGGTGTCTCTGTACTGTGAGGTGGATGGGGCGGAGGCGTCTCGGTCTCTGTACTGTGAGGTGGATGGGGCGGAGGTGTCTCGGTCTCTGTACTGTGAGGTGGATGGGGCGGAGGCGTCTCGGTCTCTGTACTGTGAGGTGGATGGGGCGGAGGCGTCTCGGTCTCTGTACTGTGAGGTGGATGAGGCGGAGGCGTCTCGGTCTCTGTACTGTGAGGTGGATGGGGCGGAGGCGTCTCGGTCTCTGTACTGTGAAGTGGATGGGGCGGAGGTGTCTCTGTACTGTGAGGTGGATGGGGCGGAGGCGTCTCGGTCTCTGTACTGTGAGGTGGATGGGGCGGAGGTGTCTCTGTACTGTGAGGTGGATGGGGCGGAGGTGTCTCGGTCTCTGTACTGTGAGGTGGATGGGGCGGAGGCGTCTCGGTCTCTGTACTGTGAGGTGGATGGGGCGGAGGCGTCTCGGTCTCTGTACTGTGAGGTGGATGGGGCGGAGGTGTCTTGGTCTCTGTACTGTGAGGTGGATGGGGCGGAGGTTTCTCTGTACTGTGAGGTGGGTGGAAGGGGTGCAGTCCGATGACCGCCAACCTCTTTTAGCTCTATGATTGGTCCATCGCCTTCAGAGGCCACACCCCAAAGTGCTGCTGGACGAATCAAACGTCGCCGGGCAGGATTCAGGGGCTGGAGAAAGAGAGGAGGGGAGAGAGAGAAAGAGGAGAGAGAAAGAGAGGAGGGGAGAGAGAAAAGGGGAGGGAGAATGGGAGGAGGGGAGAGAGAGAAAGAGAGGAGGGGAGAGAGAGAGAAAGAGGGGAGGAGAACGAGAAAAAGAGAGAAAGGAGGGGAGAGAGGAGAGCGAGAGAAAGAGAGAGAGAGGAGGGGGGCGAGAGGAGGGGAGCGAGAGAAAGAGAGAGAGAGAGGACAGGTGGTTAGGACAGACACACAGTGTTAAGAGACAAGACACGGGTCACCTAGTCAGCTCCAAACCTATCCCAAGTCAGGGGTTAGAGGTCAAGGGTGGGATGCTAACCATTAACCGGTCAGGCTCTGAAAATGCATTGGACTGGTCAGGTTCATTTGCATAATTTTGGTGCCATGTGTATTTTTGGTTAGTAGACACGAACAGTCTTCCAGCTTCATATTGATTAACAAGAGGAGGAGGAGACTCCCAGCTTCATATTGATTAACAAGAGGAGGAGGAGACTCCCAGCTTCATATTGATTAACAAGAGGAGGAGACTCCCAGCTTCATATTGATTAACAAGAGGAGGAGGAGACTCCCAGCTTCATATTGATTAACAAGAGGAGGAGGAGACTCCCAGCTTCATATTGATTAACAAGAGGAGGAGACTCCCAGCTTCATATTGATTAACAAGAGGAGGAGGAGACTCCCAGCTTCATATTGATTAACAAGAGGAGGAGGAGACTCCCAGCTTCATATTGATTAACAAGAGGAGGAGCCTCCCAGCTTCATATTGATAAACAAGAGGAGCCTCCCAGCTTCATATTGATTAACAAGAGGAGGAGCCTCCCAGCTTCATATTGATTAACAAGAGGAGGAGCCTCCCAGCTTCATATTGATTAACAAGAGGAGGAGCCTCCCAGCTTCATATTGATTAACAAGAGGAGGAGGAGACTCCCAGCTTCATATTGATTAACAAGAGGAGGAGGAGACTCCCAGCTTCCTATTGATTAACAAGAGGAGGAGGAGCCTCCCAGCTTCATATTGATTAACAAGAGGAGGAGGAGCCTCCCAGCTTCCTATTGATTAACAAGAGGAGGAGGAGCCTCCCAGCTTCATATTGATTAACAAGAGGAGGAGGAGACTCCCAGCTTCATATTGATTAACAAGAGGAGGAGGAGACTCCCAGCTTCATATTGATTAACAAGAGGAGGAGCCTCCCAGCTTCATATTGATTAACAAGAGGAAGAGCCTCCCAGCTTCATATTGATTAACAAGAGGAAGAGCCTCCCAGCTTCATATTGATTAACAAGGAGCCTCCCAGCTTCATATTGATTAACAAGAGGAGGAGGAGACTCCCAGCTTCATATTGATTAACAAGAGGAGGAGCCTCCCAGCTTCATATTGATTAACAAGAGGAGGAGCCTCCCAGCTTCATATTGATTAACAAGAGGAGGAGCCTCCCAGCTTCATATTGATTAACAAGAGGAGGAGCCTCCCAGCTTCATATTGATTAACAAGAGGAGGAGACTCCCAGCTTCCTATTGATTAACAAGAGGAGGCTCCCAGCTCGATATTGATTAACAAGAGGAGGATCCCAGCTCGATATTGATTAACAAGAGGAGCCTCCCAGCTTCATATTGATAAACAAGAGGAGCCTCCCAGCTTCATATTGATAAACAAGAGGAGCCTCTCAGCTTCATATTGATAAACAAGAGGAGGAGGAGACTCCCAGCTTCATATTGATTAACAAGAGGAGGAGGAGACTCCCAGCTTCATATTGATTAACAAGAGGAGGAAGAGCCTCCCAGCTTCATATTGATTAACAAGAGGAGGAGGAGCCTCCCAGCTTCATATTGATTAACAAGAGGAGGAGCCTCCCAGCTTCATATTGATTAACAAGAGGAGCCTCCCAGCTTCATATTGATTAACAAGAGGAGCCTCCCAGCTTCATATTGATTAACAAGAGGAGGAGGAGACTCCCAGCTTCATATTGATTAACAAGAGGAGGAGGAGACTCCCAGCTTCATATTGACTAACAAGAGGAGGAGCCTCCCAGCTTCATATTGATTAACAAGAGGAGGAGCCTCCCAGCTTCATATTGATTAACAAGAGGAGGAGCCTCCCAGCTTCATATTGATTAACAAGAGGAGCCTCTCAGCTTCATATTGATTAACAAGAGGAGAAGACTCCCAGCTTCCTAATGATTAACAAGAGGAGGCTCCCAGCTCGATATTGATTAACAAGAGGAGGATCCCAGCTCGATATTGATTAACAAGAGGAGCCTCCCAGCTTCATATTGATAAACAAGAGGAGCCTCCCAGCTTCATATTGATAAACAAGAGGAGCCTCCCAGCTTGATATTGATAAACAAGAGGAGCCTCCCAGCTTCATATTGATTAACAAGAGGAGCCTCTCAGCTTCATATTGATTAACAAGAGGAGGAGGAGCCTCCCAGCTTCATATTGATTAACAAGAGGAGCCTCTCAGCTTCATATTGATTAACAAGAGGAGAAGCCTCCCAGCTTCATATTGATTAACAAGAATGGAAGCCTCCCAGCTTCATATTGATTAACAAGAAGGGAAGCCTCCCAGCTTCATATTGATTAACAAGGGAAGCCTCCCTGCTTCATATTGATTAACAAGAGGAGGAGCCTCCCAGCTTCCTATTGATTAACAAGAGGAGGAGCCTCCCAGCTTCATATTGATTAACAAGAGGAGACTCCCAGCTCGATATTGATTAACAAGAGGAGCCTCCCTGCTTCATATTGATTAACAAGAGGAGGATCCCAGCTCGATATTGATTAACAAGAGGAGCCTCCCAGCTTCATATTGATAAACAAGAGGAGCCTTCCAGCTTCATATTGATAAACAAGAGGAGCCTCCCTGCTTCATATTGATTAACAAGAGGAGGATCCCAGCTCGATATTGATTAACAAGAGGAGCCTCCCAGCTTCATATTGATAAACAAGAGGAGCCTCCCAGCTTCATATTGATAAACAAGAGGAGCCTCTCAGCTTCATATTGATTAACAAGGGAAGCCTCCCTGCTTCATATTGATTAACAAGGGAAGCCTCCCTGCTTCATATTGATTAACAAGGGAAGCCTCCCTGCTTCATATTGATTAACAAGAAGGGAAGCCTCCCTGCTTCATAGCTATATTGTAAATGATGTTTAACAGGGGCTAGTTCGTTACAGTATGTTCAATAATACTGTAGCTTTTCAGCTGTGAGACGATTGGCTTGCACTGTTGCCTCTTTCAATTAGGCTCTAACATAAGCTAACGTAACCGTTAGTAACCGGTTAATGAGGGTTGAATCGTCGGCAGGAAAATTGACCAACACTTGCATCCCTAGTTAAAAATCAGGGGTTAGATGAAGTATTTAGAGGTCAGGGGTTAAAGGTTACCTCTAGTATGCTAACATCATCTGGCTGGTCAGACACCAGCACAGGGTGAGAGGTCAGGGGTTAAAGATTACCTCTAGTATGCTAACATCATCTGGCTGGTCAGACACCAGCACAGGGTGAGAGGTCAGGGGTTAAAGGTTACCTCTAGTATGCTGACATCATCATCGTCAGGTTTGTCAGAAACCAGGACAGGGTGAGAGGTCAGGGGTTAAAGGTTACCTCTAGTATGCTGACATCATCATCATCAGGTTTGTCAGAAACCAGGACAGGACTGTTGGGGTCCAGAGGAACCGGCTCCTCGTCAGAGTCATCTGATATGGTGATGAAGTTCCTCCTGCGTGCCCGACGACCTACACACACACACACACACACACACACACACACACACACACACACACACACACACACACACACACACACACACACACACAGTTATCTGTAGCCTGTGTATGCTCTTGCCTTGGCTTCAGAACCCCCCCCCCCCCTCTGCTTGTGCTGTACCTCGGCTTCAGAACCCGCCCCCTCTGCTTGTGCTGTACCTCGGCTTCAGAACCCCCCCCCCCCCCCCCCCTCTGCTTGTGCTGTACCTCGGCTTCAGAACCCGCCCCCTCCCTGCTTGTGCTGTACCTCGGCTTCAGAACCCCCCCCCCCCCCCCTGCTTGTGCTGTACCTCGGCTTCAGAACCCCCCCACCCCCCCACTTGTGCTGTACCTCGGCTTCAGAACCCCCCCCCCCCCCCCCCCCGCTTGTGCTGTACCTCGGCTTCAGAACCCCCCCCCCTGCTTGTGCTGTACCTCGGCTTCAGAGCCCCCCCCCCCCCCGGTTATGCTGTACCTCGGCATCAGAACCCCCCCCCTGCTTATGCTGTACCTCGGCTTCAGAACTCCCCCCCCCCTGCTTGTGCTGTACCTCGGCATCAGAACCCCCCCCCCCCCCCGCTTGTGCTGTACCTCGGCTTCAGAACCCCACCCTGCTTGTGCTGTACCTTGGCTGCGGTGGATGTTGAAGCTGGCCAGGACGATAACGTCATCGTCGTCAGGTCTGTCCCCCATAGTCAATCACACTGCCTGGGTGACACGCTGCTCACAGACACACACTGACCAACAACACTCGACACCATCCCCCTACACACACACACACACACACACACTGTTAATACCCTGTACTGTTCTGACAAACAGGACCCATTATATACCCCAACACACACAGTTAATACCCTGTACTGTTCTGACAGACAGGACCCATTATATACCCCAACACCACCCCAACACACACAGTTAATACCCTGTACTGTTCTGACAGACAGGACCCATTATATACCCCAACACACACGGCAGAGATGTCAAGGTGCAGGACAAGTGTATATAGAGAAGCGGTTAACTCGATAGCTACTGCAGTCAACTCCAAGCCTAACAGTAACTCAGCGGATGGGGTTGTTTGGTTGCTGAACTTGGGCTGTCGTTAGCTAACGTTAGTATTTTGGGGGGTCGACAAAACTTTGAACTCGATTCTAAAACTTTTTTGTTGCCAACTTAGGTAGCTGACGATAGTTGAAAAATGAGGAATGTAGTTAGTTAACGTTAGATAAG
This sequence comes from Oncorhynchus clarkii lewisi, assembly GCF_045791955.1. NCBI lineage: Eukaryota > Metazoa > Chordata > Actinopteri > Salmoniformes > Salmonidae > Oncorhynchus > Oncorhynchus clarkii. Next base: position 65,604,743 of record NC_092159.1, on the reverse strand, counting down.
GGTGTGTTTGTATGCCTTAACGTTACCTAACTAGTAAGTTAGCCTGAAACTTGGACAACTCCAGCTAACTTGCAAAACAAGTTCAACAGGAGAAAGTTGTCAGTCTCCAGCTGGAAGTTTATCAAAAAGCCCAACTAGTTAACGACCCAACTAGTTAACTACATCAACTTGAACTAACTAACTAACGTTAGTACTAACGTTACTAGGTAAGTTAGTTAACATTTAGTACCACATACGTATCTTTGATTACACCTGTAACGTCAGAGACAGCTAGCAAGCTAACTAACTACTGTTATAGGTTAGTTACTAACGTTAGTCAACTATATAGTACTGTACTAGTTAACTATTAGTTAGTTACTAGCGTTAGTCAACTATATAGTACAGTACTAGTTAACTATTACTTAGTTAATAATGTTAGACAACTATATAGTACTGTACTAGTTAACTATTAGTTAGTTACTAACGTTACTCAACTACATAGTACTGTACTAGTTAACTATTCGTTAGTTACTAACGTTAGTCAACTATATAGTACTGTTAACTAGTTAGTTACTAACGTTAGACAACTATATAGTACTGTACTAGTTAACTATTAGTTAGTTACTAACGTTAGTCAACTATATAGTACTGTACTAGTTAACTATTAGTTAGTTACTAACGTTAGTCAACTATATAGTACTGTACTAGTTAACTATTAGTTAGTTACTAACGTTAGACAACTATATAGTACTGTACTAGTTAACGTTAGCAAACAGAAGTAAGGTTAAAGAAACATCAATGACAAACATGGTCTTTAAAAACATAGTTAGTTAATAAAATAAGACAAGAAAAACACATTTTTTCTATATGCTGTTGAGGTTGTCGCTTTACCTGAGTGTTCACTGGCGGAGTTGGCTGTGATTTCTCATGTTTGCTTGCACTTTCTGTTCAGTTCGGTATCTGTTTGGGCTAACCTAGCTAGCCTAGCTAGCTTAACGACAGACCAATAATCGCTACCCGTTTATACTTCGAGTGACCTACTTATTAACCAGTTATATATCTAATAAGCTAGCTATGTAATAATTAACAAAACGCTATATATAGGTCGTTCAATCTCATAACTCGGATGTTATTGAATGTCCCAAACAACAACAAAAAAATATTCAAATATTTGGCTAACAAACGAACATAACCGGAAATCGAAAACAACCTACCACTAAATCAAGACGGGCAACGTCACATTCACGGACATCAGCGCAGCAGTCTGGGGGATGTAGTTCTATCAGATCTTTTGTTTTTGTTTTTGTAGTTTAGTCAATTATTAAAGATATTAGCCGATGTTCGAGAATATCAAAACCGTAATATATCATGGGTGAATTGTGACTGATTGATCTACAAATATTAAGGAGTAGTTATTTTAAGATGCTTAAAAGGTGATTTGTTGATCAGGTCTGTCGCCTGCACTTGTCTGCTGCAATGTTGAACTAGCCCAATGGGCTCTCTCCTCTGCCCAGACGTTGCTGAAGCATGGATGTCCAGGTACCAGTGTGTCCTGGTAGGAGCTGTGGTACCAGTGTGTCCTGGTAGGAGCTGTGGTACCAGTATGTCCTGGTAGGAGCTGTGGTACCAGGATGTCCTGGTAGGAGCTGTGGTACCAGGATGTCCTGGTAGGAGCTGTGGTACCAGGATGTCCTGGTAGGAGCTGTGGTGCCAGGATGTCCTGGTAGGAGCTGTGGTACCAGGATGTCCTGGTAGGAGATGTGGTACCAGGATGTCCTGGTAGGAGCTGTGGTACCAGGATGTCCTGGTAGGAGCTGTGGTACCAGGATGTCCTGGTAGGAGCTGTGGTACCAGGATGTCCTGGTAGGAGCTGTGGTACCAGTATGTCCTGGTAGGAGCTGTGGTACCAGGATGTCCTGGTAGGAGCTGTGGTACCAGGATGTCCTGGTAGGAGCTGTGGTACCAGAATGTCCTGGTAGGAGCTGTGGTACCAGTATGTCCTGGTAGGAGCTGTGGTACCAGGATGTCCTGGTAGGAGCTGTGGTACCAGGATGTCCTGGTAGGAGCTGTGGTACCAGGATATCCTGGTAGGAGCTGTGGTACCAGTATGTCCAGGTAGGAGCTGTGGTACCAGTATGTCCTGGTAGGAGCTTTGGTACCAGGATGGAGCTGTGGTACCAGTATGTCCAGGTAGGAGCTGTGGTACCAGGATGTCCTGGTAGGAGCTGTGGTACCACTATGTCCAGGTAGGAGCTGTGGTACCAGGATGTCCTGGTAGGAGTATGTCTTGGTAGGAGCTGTGGTACCAGGATGTCCTGGTAGGAGCTGTGGTACCAGGATGTCCTGGTAGGAGCTGTGGTACCAGTATGTCCAGGTAGGAGCTGTGGTACCAGTATGTCCTGGTAGGAGCTGTGGTACCAGGATGTCCTGGTAGGAGTATGTCCTGGTAGGAGCTGTGGTACCAGGATGTCCTGGTAGGAGCTGTGGTACCAGTATGTCCAGGTAGGAGCTGTGGTACCAGGATGTCCTGGTAGGAGCTGTGGTACCAGGATGTCCTGGTAGGAGCTGTGGTACCAGGATGTCCTGGTAGAAGCTGTGGTACCAGGATGTCCTGGTAGGAGCTGTGGTACCAGTATGTCCAGGTAGGAGCTGTGGTACCAGTATGTCCTGGTAGGAGCTGTGGTACCAGTATGTCCTGGTAGGAGCTGTGGTACCAGTATGTCCTGGTACCAGTATGTCCTGGTAGGAGCTGTGGTACCAGTATGTCCTGGTAGGAGCTGTGGTACCATTATGTCCAGGTAGGAGCTGTGGTACCAGTGTGTCCTGGTAGGAGCTGTGGTACCAGTATGTCCTGGTAGGAGCTGTGGTACCAGGATGTCCTGGTAGGAGCTGTGGTACCAGGATGTCCTGGTAGGAGCTGTGGTACCAGGATGTCCTGGTAGGAGCTGTGGTACCAGGATGTCCTGGTAGGAGCTGTGGTACCAGGATGTCCTGGTAGGAGCTGTGGTACCAGAATGTCCTGGTAGGAGCTGTGGTACCAGTATGTCCTGGTAGGAGCTGTGGTACCAGGATGTCCTGGTAGGAGCTGTGGTACCAGGATGTCCTGGTAGGAGCTGTGGTACCAGGATATCCTGGTAGGAGCTGTGGTACCAGTATGTCCAGGTAGGAGCTGTGGTACCAGTATGTCCTGGTAGGAGCTTTGGTACCAGGATGGAGCTGTGGTACCAGTATGTCCAGGTAGGAGCTGTGGTACCAGGATGTCCTGGTAGGAGCTGTGGTACCACTATGTCCAGGTAGGAGCTGTGGTACCAGGATGTCCTGGTAGGAGTATGTCTTGGTAGGAGCTGTGGTACCAGGATGTCCTGGTAGGAGCTGTGGTACCAGGATGTCCTGGTAGGAGCTGTGGTACCAGTATGTCCAGGTAGGAGCTGTGGTACCAGTATGTCCTGGTAGGAGCTGTGGTACCAGGATGTCCTGGTAGGAGTATGTCCTGGTAGGAGCTGTGGTACCAGGATGTCCTGGTAGGAGCTGTGGTACCAGTATGTCCAGGTAGGAGCTGTGGTACCAGGATGTCCTGGTAGGAGCTGTGGTACCAGGATGTCCTGGTAGGAGCTGTGGTACCAGGATGTCCTGGTAGAAGCTGTGGTACCAGGATGTCCTGGTAGGAGCTGTGGTACCAGTATGTCCAGGTAGGAGCTGTGGTACCAGTATGTCCTGGTAGGAGCTGTGGTACCAGTATGTCCTGGTAGGAGCTGTGGTACCAGTATGTCCTGGTACCAGTATGTCCTGGTAGGAGCTGTGGTACCAGTATGTCCTGGTAGGAGCTGTGGTACCATTATGTCCAGGTAGGAGCTGTGGTACCAGTGTGTCCTGGTAGGAGCTGTGGTACCAGTATGTCCTGGTAGGAGCTGTGGTACCAGGATGTCCTGGTAGGAGCTGTGGTACCAGGATGTCCTGGTAGGAGCTGTGGTACCAGGATGTCCTGGTAGGAGCTGTGGTACCAGGATGTCCTGGTAGGAGCTGTGGTACCAGGATGTCCTGGTAGGAGCTGTGGTACCAGGATGTCCTGGTAGGAGCTGTGGTACCAGGATGTCCTGGTAGGAGCTGTGGTACCAGGATGTCCTGGTAGGAGCTGTGGTACCAGGATGTCCTGGTAGGAGCTGTGGTACCAGGATGTCCTGGTAGGAGCTGTGGTACCAGGATGTCCTGGTAGGAGCTGTGGCACCAGTATGTCCAGGTAGGAGCTGTGGTACCAGTATGTCCAGGTAGGAGCTGTGGTACCAGGATGGAGCTGTGGTACCAGTATGTCCAGGTAGGAGCTGTGGTACCAGGATGTCCTGGTAGGAGCTGTGGTACCACTATGTCCAGGTAGGAGCTGTGGTACCAGGCTGTCCTGGTAGGAGTATGTCCTGGTAGGAGCTGTGGTACCAGGATGTCCTGGTAGGAGCTGTGGTACCAGGATGTCCTGGTAGGAGCTGTGGTACCAGTATGTCCAGGTAGGAGCTGTGGTACCAGTATGTCCTGGTAGGAGCTGTGGTACCAGGATGTCCTGGTAGGAGTATGTCCTGGTAGGAGCTGTGGTACCAGGATGTCCTGGTAGGAGCTGTGGTACCAGTATGTCCAGGTAGGAGCTGTGGTACCAGGATGTCCTGGTAGGAGCTGTGGTACCAGGATGTCCTGGTAGGAGCTGTGGTACCAGGATGGAGCTTTGGTACCAGTATGTCCCGAAACTGACTTTCAGCTTCCTCCAAAGATTTTCTATTGGGTTCAGGTCTGTAGACTGGCTAGGCCACTCCAGGCACCTTGAGATGCTTCTTACGGGGCCACTCCTTAGTTGCCCTGGCTGTGTGTTTCGGGTCATTGTCATGCTGGAAGACCAAGCCATGACCCATCTTCAATGCTCTTACTGATCTCGCAAGATCTCGCGATACATGGCCCCATCCATCCTCCCCTCAATACCGGTAACGAGTTCAAACAGGTGCAGTTAATACAGGTGAGTGGAGAACAGGGGGGCTTCTTAAAAAAAAACTAACAGGTCTGTGAGAGACGGAATGGTAGGTGATCAAATACTTATATCATGCAATAAAATGCTAATGAATTACTTAAAAATCATACAATGTGATTTTCTGGATTGTTGTTTTAGATTCCGTGTCTCACAGTTGAAGTGTACCTATGATAAAAAATGACAGACCTCTACATGCTTTGTAAGTAGGAAAACCTGCAAAATCGGCAGTGTATCAAATACTTGTTCTCCCCACTGTATATATTTGTTGTTGGGTTTTTTTCTCCATTTTGTGGCAAATTTTCTGTTCACTATATATGATTTTAAATGAAAGAAATATGTAAAAAAAATAAAAAATAAAAAAAGAAATTGGATATGCAAATGGGAATTGTCTTTTGACATGTATTGCACATTGCTCCAGGAATAAATGTACTGTATACATACAGATGTTCACGTCCTTTTTCTGTGTATTATAGTATTGAATTTTCTCAGTGAACTTTGACCTACTGTTGAAATCGGTATCTAAACAGCTCAGTGTGATACACAACAGCGTTCAGCTAGACAAAACTGGCCTTCTGGTATAGTGCAGTAAAGCAGTCAGTGTCAACAACCAAAAAAGTAGAACAAAACTGAAATGTGTTTTTAACAAGCGTTTCCAGGGTCGACTGCCATGGTGGAAGAACAACATTAAAACATTTCCAGGGTCGACTGCCATGGTAGAAAAACAACATTAAAACATTTCCAGGGTTGACTGCCATGGTGGAAAAACAACATTAAAACATTTCCAGGGTCGACTGCTATGGTGGGAAAACAACATTAAAACATTTCCAGGGTTGACTGCCATGGTGGAAAAACAACATTAAAACATTTCCAGGTTGACTGCCATGGTGGAAAAACAACATTAAAACATTTCCAGGGTTGACTGCCATGGTGGAAAAACAACATTAAAACATTTCCAGGGTCGACTGCCATGGTGGGAAAACAACATTAAAACATTTCCAGGGTTGACTGCCATGGTGGAAAAACAACATTAAAACATTTCCAGGGTCGACTGCCATGGTGGAAAAACAACATTAAAACATTTCCAGGGTTGACTGCCATGGTGGAAAAACAACATTAAAACATTTCCAGGGACGACTGCCATGGTGGAAAAAAAACCCATCTAAAACATTTTGACCAGTAGCCCTGTGGCACCCCCTTCTGGACAGTATTATCAGTGGTCCTAGAACAGAGCCCTGTGGCACCCTCTTCTGGACAGTATTAACAGTGGTCCTAGAACAGAGCCCTGTGGCACCCCCTTCTGGACAGTATTAACAGTGGTCCTAGAACAGAGCCCTGTGGAACCCCTTTCTGGACAGTATACAACAGTGGTCCTAGAACAGAGCCCTGTAGCACCCCCTTCTGGACAGAATTAACAGTGGTCCAAGAACAGAGCCCTGTGGCACCCCCTTCTGGACAGTATACAACAGTGGTCCTAGAACAGAGCCCTGTAGCACCCCCTTCTGGACAGAATTAACAGTGGTCCAAGAACAGAGCCCTGTGGCACCCCCTTCTGGACAGTATACAACAGTGGTCCTAGAACAGAGCCCTGTGGCACCCCCTTTTGGACAGTATTAACAGTGGTCCTAGAACAGAGCCCTGTGGCACCCCCTTCTGGACAGTATTAACAGTGGTCCTAGAACAGAGCCCTGTGGCACCCTCTTCTGCACAGTATTAACAGTGGTCCTAGAACAGAGCCCTGTGGCACCCCCTTCTGGACAGTATTAACAGTGGTCCTAGAACAGAGCCCGGTGGCACCCCCTTCTGGACAGTATTAACAGTGGTCCTAGAACAGAGCCCTGTGGCACCCCCTTCTGGACAGTATTAACAGTGGTCCTAGAACAGAGCCCGGTGGCACCCTCTTCTGGACAGTATTAACAGTGGTCCTAGAACAGAGCCCTGTGGCACCCCCTTCTGGACAGTATTAACAGTGGTCCTATAACAGAGCCCTGTGGCACCCCCTTCTGGACAGTATTAACAGTGGTCCTAGAACAGAGCCCTGTGGCACCCCCTTCTGGACAGTATTAACAGTGGTCCTAGAACAGAGCCCTGTGGCACCCCCTTCTGGACAGTTAACATATCAGATGACTTGCATCAAACTGGACACACAGTTCTGTCTGCTCGGTAGCTTTTGAACCATGAGACTGACTTGATCAGATTATCCTATGTTGACAAGTCTTTGCAACGCGAATACAAATCTTGTTATTGTGAAATAGTGATGTAGCTAGCTAGCTAGATATGTTTATTTTTAATTAATAGTTAATAGTTAATAAGTAGTTCATTTTTATTTGTAGCTACAGTATGTGTTGAAAACATGTTTCCAATCTGCAATGAATTATTTTATTTTTTTCATATTGTAACTTTGAATTGTCAACAAAAATAGAACAAATAAAATATGTTTTTATTTTGCCCCCTGACCCGGAAGGGGTCATGATTCATATTACCAGAGAGAGGAAGAGGTGTAAACTGTAAATCTTTGACATGGCTTCCATTTGAGTCATTTATAGCAGACACTCTAATCCAGAGAGCAACGTCAAAACAACAATAAAAAGATGTTCAAAATGGTCAAACAAAGTGCCATCAAAAAAAAAGGTGTTTCTTTTTAAAAGAGTAAGTATTTATTTATCCAGGCTGAGTGTCTTCTTGTTGGATGTGAGACAGGAGGGCAGACAGTTGGACTCCTGCTGTGCTACGCTCCCACCAGACTCACACAATACATCTCTTCAATACTGAGTGACAAGCAGAGAGGCATTACATACAGATCAAATATTAAAAGATGCTTTTGGTTGCAGAGTCTCAAGGAGAGGTTAACAGAGGAAGGGGGTGATGAAGGAGAAGGGATGGGGGATGGAGAGAGGAGAAGGGATGAGGGATAAAGAGAGGAGAAGGGATGAGGATGAAGAGAGGAGGAGAAGGGATGAGGATGAAGAGAGGAGAAAGTGAAGGAGAAGGGATGAGGGATAAAGAGAGGAGAAGGGATGAGGATGAAGAGAGGAGAAGGAGAAGGGATGAGGGATGAAGAGAGGAGAAGGAGAAGGGATGAGGGATGAAGAGAGGAGAAGGAGAAGCAGAAGGGATGAGGATGAAGAGAGGAGAAGGAGAAGGGATGAGGATGAAGAGAGGAGAAGGAGAAGGGATGAGGATGAAGAGAGGTGAAGGAGAAGGAGAAGGGATGAGGGATGGAGAGAGGAGAAGGAGAAGGGATGAGGGATGGAGAGAGGAGAAGGAGAAGCAGAAGGGATGAGGGATGAAGAGAGGAGAAGGAGAAGGGATGAGGATGAAGAGAGGAGAAGGAGAAGGGATGAGGATGAAGAGAGGAGAAGGAGAAGGAGAAGGGATGAGGGATGGAGAGAGGAGAAGGAGAAGGGATGAGGGATGAAGAGAGGAGAAGGAGAAGGGATGAGGGATAGAGAGAGGAGAAGGGATGAGGGATGAAGAGAGGAGAAGGAGAAGGGATGAGGGATGGAGAGAGGAGAAGGGATGAGGGATGAAGAGAGGAGAAGGAGAAGGGATGAGGATGAAGAGAGGAGAAGGAGAAGGGATGAGGATGAAGAGAGGAGGAGAAGGGATGAGGATGAAGAGAGGAGAAGGAGAAGGGGGATGAAGAGAGGAGAAGGAGAAGGGATGAGGGATAAAGAGAGGAGAAGGAGAAGGGGGATAAAGAGAGGAGAAGGGATGAGGGATGGAGAGAGGAGAAGGGATGGAGGATGAAGAGAGGAGAAGGAGAAGGGATGAGGATGAAGAGAGGAGAAGGAGAAGGGATGAGGATGAAGAGAGGAGAAGGAGAAGGAGAAGGGATGAGGATGAAGAGAGGAGAAGGAGAAGGGGGATGAAGAGAGGAGAAGGAGAAGGGATGGGGATGGAGAGAGGAGAAGGAGAAGGGATGAGGATGAAGAGAGGAGAAGGAGAAGGGGGATGAAGAGAGGAGAAGGGATGAGGGATGGAGAGAGGAAAAGGGATGGAGGATGAAGAGAGGAGAAGGAGAAGGGATGAGGATGAAGAGAGGAGAAGGAGAAGGGGGATGAAGAGAGGAGAAGGGATGAGGGATGGAGAGAGGAGAAGGAGAAGGGATGAGGATGAAGAGAGGAGAAGGGATGAGGATGAAGAGAGGAGAAGGGATGAGGATGAAGAGAGGAGAAGGAGAAGGGATGAGGATGAAGAAAGGAGAAGGAGAAGGGGGATGAAGAGAGGAGAAGGAGAAGGGGGATGGAGAGAGGAGAAGGAGAATTCAGACATCAGTCCACTCAGACAACCACTGCTGACACATCCTCCTCTGCTCCTCACTCTCCTCTCTCCCCATCCACCTCTTCCTCCTCTCCTCCTGCTGCCTCCTCCTCTCCTCCCGCTCTGTCCTCTCCTCCGCCGCCCTGTGCTCCAGCAGGGTCTCCACGACTCCCTCTACAGTCCGGAGGCAGCGCTGCGGGCGCCAGCGGGGGTCAGTGGGCGTGGTGAAGGGGTCGGGGGCGGCGGCCTGCAGGGAGAGCGGCTCCAGTGGGAGGTGTAGGAGGTGTGCGTGCAGCATCATGCGATAGGGGGCGCTGTCCTCTCCCAGGCTGTAGGTGTAGTCTCCTACGATGGGGTGCCCTACCGCCTCACAGTGAACCCTCAGCTGGTGGGTACGACCTGACACACAACATCACAACAATATGAGGAGAGTATTTTTTGCACCTACAGAACACTATATACATATCTGTGAATGTGTTTACCTACAGAACACTATATAGGCCTATCTGTGAATGTGTTTACCTACAGAACACTATATAGGCCTATCTGTGAATGTGTTTACCTACAGAACACTATATAGGCCTATCTGTGAATGTGTTTACCTACCTAACACTATATAGGCCTATCTGTGAATGTGTTTACCTACCTAACACTATATAGGCCTATCTGTGAATGTGTTTACCTACCTAACACTATATAGGCCTATCTGTGAATGTGTTTACCTACCTAACACTATATAGGCCTATCTGTGAATGTGTTTACCTACCTAACACTATATAGGCCTATCTGTGAATGTGTTTACCCACAGAACACTATATAGGCCTATCTGTGAATGTGTTTACCTACCGAACACTATATAGGCCTATCTGTGAATGTGTTTACCTACCTAACACTATATAGGCCTATCTGTGAATGTGTTTACCTACCTAACACTATATAGGCCTATCTGTGAATGTGTTTACCTACCGAAAACTATATAGGCCTATCTGTGAATGTGTTTACCTACCAAACACTATATAGGCCTATCTGTGAATGTGTGAGTGTGTGTGTGAGTGTGAGTGTGAGTGTGTCTTTGTACCTGTGTGTGTGTGTGTGTGTGTGTGTGTCTTTGTCCCTGTGTGAGTGTGTGTGTGTGTGTGTGTGTGTGTGTGTACCTGTGAGAGGCTGCAGCACCACCTTGGTAACAGGGTCTCCATCATAATCTCCGTACTCCAACACGGTGAGATGAGACTGACAGGGCTTGGGGTTCTCACAACCTGCAGAGAGACTGGCAATGAGACCGACAGGGCTTGGGGTTCTCACAACCTGCAGAGAGACTGGCAATGAGACCGACAGGGCTTGGGGTTCTCACAATCTGCAGAGAGACTCTCAATGAGACTGACATGGCTTGGGGTTCTCACAACCTGCAGAGAGACTGGCAATGAGACTGACAGGGCTTGGGGTTCTCACAATCTGCAGAGAGAGACTCAATGAGACTGACATGGCTTGGGGTTCTCACAACCTGCAGAGAGACTGGCAATGAGACTGACAGGGCTTGGGGTTCTCACAACCTGCAGAGAGACTGGCAATGAGACTGACATGGCTTGGGGTTCTCACAACCTGCAGAGAGACTGGCAATGAGACTGACAGGGCTTGGGGTTCTCACAACCTGCAGAGAGACTGGCAATGAGGCTGACAGATCTAGAACTAACATTTCTACGTGCATTTGGTCAGTAACCTGCAGAGAGACTTGCTGTCAGTGAGAGTGACAGATCTAGAACTAACATTTCTACGTGAATTTGGTCGGTAACCTGCAGAGAGACTTGCTGTCAATGAGAGTGACAGATCTAGAACTAACATTTCTATGTGAATTTGGTCAGTAACCTGCAGAGAGACTTGCTGTCAGTGAGTGACAGATCTAGAACTAACATTTCTATGTGAATTTGGTCGGTAACCTGCAGAGAGACTTGCTGTCAGTGAGAGTGGCAGATCTAGAACTAACATTTCTATGTGCATTTGGTCAGTAACCTGCAGAGAGACTTGCTGTCAGTGAGAGTGACAGATCTAGAACTAACATTTCTATGTGAATTTGGTCAGTAACCTGCAGAGAGACTTGCTGTCAGTGAGAGTGACAGATCTAGAACTAACATTTCTATGTGCATTTGGTCAGTAACCTGCAGAGAGACTTGCTGTCAGTGAGAGTGACAGATCTAGAACTAACATTTCTATGTGAATTTGGTCGGTAACCTGCAGAGAGACTTGCTGTCAGTGAGAGTGACAGATCTAGAACTAACATTTCTATGTGAATTTGGTCAGTAACCTGCAGAGAGACTTGCTGTCAGTGAGAGTGACAGATCTAGAACTAACATTTCTATGTGAATTTGGTCGGTAAAGAGAGACTTGCTGTCAGTGAGAGTGACAGATCTACAACTAACATTTCTATGTGAATTTGGTCGGTAAAGAGAGACTTGCTGTCAGTGAGAGTGACAGATCTAGAACTAACATTTCTATGTGAATTTGGTCGGTAGCCCAAAAGGTTACATACTGCAGCTTTAAAGAGAGTAACTTTCATGAAGAAAAGGAATCCGTGGAAACCCGGACGTTTGCAGTGAAACACGACAACTCTGGTCTTCATTTTGACAGTTGGTCTTTCTGCGCTCCACGGGGGATTTGAACTGACGCTGTGGCAATAGATGTCATGAACCGGGCGCCGTACCTCTGTGAGCTAACCTCACCTCTGTGAGCTAACCGTACCTCTGTGAGCTAACCGTACCTCTGTGAGCTAACCTCACCTCTGTGAGCTAACCGTACCTCTGTGAGCTAACCGTACCTCTGTGAGCTAACCGTACCTCTGTGAGCTAACCGTACCTCTGTGAGCTAGCCTTACCACTACCACTGTGAGCTAGCCGTACCTCTGTGAGCTAACTGTACCTCTGTGAGCTAGCCTTACCACTATGAGCTAACCTCACCTCTGTGAGCTAACCGTACCTCTGTGAGCTAACCTCACCTCTGTGAGCTAAACTCACCTCTGTGAGCTAACCTCACCACTACCATTGTGAGCTAACCGTACCTCTGTGAGCTAACCGTACCTCTGTGAGCTAGCCTTACCACTACCACTGTGAGCTAACCGTGCCTCTGTGAGCTAACCGTACCTCTGTGAGCTAACCGTACCTCTGTGAGCTAACCGTACCTCTGTGAGCTAACCGTAGAGAGAGAGACAGAGAGAGAGAGAGAGAGAGAGAGAGAGAGAGACAGAGAGAGAGAGAGAGAGAGAGACAGAGAGAGACAGAGAGACGGAGAGAGAGAGAGAGAGACAGAGAGAGACAGAGAGAGAGAGAGAGAGAGAGAGAGACAGAGAGAGACAGAGAGAGACAGAGAGAGAGAGAGAGACAGAGAGACAGAGACAGAGAGAGAGAGAGAGAGAGAGAGAGAGACAGAGAGAGAGACAGGTTCTTACCGTCTGTTCCTTGGATACACATCATGTGTGTTCTTCCCTCTGTGGTGTTTTCACCGATGGAGAAGTCTATAGTCATCTTCTCCTCCTCTACCCAGCCTCTCACCTGGAGGAAACACATCACATCTACAGTCATCTTCTCCTCCTCTACCCAGCTTCTCACCTGGAGGAAACACATCACATCTACAGTCATCTACTCCTCCTCTACCCAGCCTCTCACCTGGAGGAAACACATCACATCTACAGTCATCTACTCCTCCTCTACCTAGCTTCTCACCTGGAGGAAACACATCACATCTATAGTCATCTTCTCCTCCTCTACCCAGCCTCTCACCTGGAGGAAACACATCACATCTATAGTCATCTACTCCTCCTCTACCCAGCCTCTCACCTGGAGGAAACACATCACATCTACAGTCATCTACTCCTCCTCTACCCAGCCTCTCACCTGGAGGAAACACATCACATCTACAGTCATCTACTCCTCCTCTACCCAGCTTCTCACCTGGAGGAAACACATCACATCTACAGTCATCTTCTCCTCCTCTACCCAGCCTCTCACCTGGAGGAAACACATCACATCTACAGTCATCTACTCCTCCTCTACCTAGCTTCTCACCTGGAGGAAACACATCACATCTATAGTCATCTTCTCCTCCTCTACCCAGCCTCTCACCTGGAGGAAACACATCACATCTATAGTCATCTTCTCCTCCTCTACTCCTCCTCTACCCAGCCTCTCACCTGGAGGAAACACATCACATCTACAGTCATCTACTCCTCCTCTACCTAGCTTCTCACCTGGAGGAAACACATCACATCTACAGTCATCTACTCCTCCTCTACCCAGCCTCTCACCTGGAGGAAACACATCACATCTATAGTCATCTTCTCCTCCTCTACCCAGCCTCTCACCTGGAGGAAACACATCACATGTACAGTCATCTACTCCTCCTCTACCCAGCTTCTCACCTGAAGGAAACACATCACATCTACAGTCATCTACTCCTCCTCTACCCAGCCTCTCACCTGGAGGAAACACATCACATCTATAGTCATCTTCTCCTCCTCTACTCCTCCTCTACCCAGCTTCTCACCTGGAGGAAACACATCACATCTATAGTCATCTTCTCCTCCTCTACCCAGCCTCTCACCTGGAGGAAACACATCACATCTACAGTCATCTACTCCTCCTCTACCTAGCTTCTCACCTGGAGGAAACACATCACATCTATAGTCATCTTCTCCTCCTCTACCCAGCCTCTCACCTGGAGGAAACACATCACATCTACAGTCATCTACTCCTCCTCTACTCCTCCTCTACCCAGCCTCTCACCTGGAGGAAACACATCACATCTATAGTCATCTTCTCCTCCTCTACCTAGCTTCTCACCTGGAGGAAACACATCACATCTATAGTCATCTACTCCTCCTCTACCTAGCTTCTCACCTGGAGGAAACACATCACATCTATAGTCATCTACTCCTCCTCTACCTAGCTTCTCACCTGGAGGAAACACATCACATCTACAGTCATCTTCTCCTCCTCTACTCCTCCTCTACCCAGCCTCTCACCTGGAGGAAACACATCACATCTACAGTCATCTACTCCTCCTCTACCCAGCTTCTCACCTGGAGGACACACATCACATCTATAGTCATCTTCTCCTCCTCTACCTAGCCTCTCACCTGGAGGAAACACATCACATCTATAGTCATCTACTCCTCCTCTACCTAGCTTCTCACCTGGAGGAAACACATCACATCTATAGTCATCTACTCCTCCTCTACCTAGCTTCTCACCTGGAGGAAACACATCACATCTACAGTCATCTTCTCCTCCTCTACTCCTCCTCTACCCAGCCTCTCACCTGGAGGAAACACATCACATCTACAGTCATCTACTCCTCCTCTACCCAGCTTCTCACCTGGAGGACACACATCACATCTATAGTCATCTTCTCCTCCTCTACCTAGCCTCTCACCTGGAGGAAACACATCACATCTATAGTCATCTACTCCTCCTCTACCTAGCTTCTCACCTGGAGGAAACACATCACATCTATAGTCATCTACTCCTCCTCTACCCAGCCTCTCACCTGGAGGAAACACATCACATCTATAGTCATCTACTCCTCCTCTACCCAGCCTCTCACCTGGAGGAAACACATCACATCTACAGTCATCTACTCCTCCTCTACCCAGCCTCTCACCTGGAGGAAACACATCACATCTACAGTCATCTACTCCTCCTCTACCCAGCTTCTCACCTGGAGGAAACACATCACATCTACAGTCATCTTCTCCTCCTCTACCTAGCTTCTCACCTGGAGGAAACACATCACATCTATAGTCATCTTCTCCTCCTCTACCCAGCCTCTCACCTGGAGGAAACACATCACATCTATAGTCATCTTCTCCTCCTCTACTCCTCCTCTACCCAGCCTCTCACCTGGAGGAAACACATCACATCTACAGTCATCTTCTCCTCCTCTACTCCTCCTCTACCCAGCCTCTCACCTGGAGGAAACACATCACATCTATAGTCATCTACTCCTCCTCTACCTAGCTTCTCACCTGGAGGAAACACATCACATCTATAGTCATCTACTCCTCCTCTACCTAGCTTCTCACCTGGAGGAAACACATCACATCTACAGTCATCTTCTCCTCCTCTACTCCTCCTCTACCCAGCCTCTCACCTGGAGGAAACACATCACATCTACAGTCATCTACTCCTCCTCTACCCAGCTTCTCACCTGGAGGACACACATCACATCTATAGTCATCTTCTCCTCCTCTACCTAGCCTCTCACCTGGAGGAAACACATCACATCTATAGTCATCTACTCCTCCTCTACCTAGCTTCTCACCTGGAGGAAACACATCACATCTATAGTCATCTACTCCTCCTCTACCTAGCTTCTCACCTGGAGGAAACACATCACATCTACAGTCATCTTCTCCTCCTCTACTCCTCCTCTACCCAGCCTCTCACCTGGAGGAAACACATCACATCTACAGTCATCTACTCCTCCTCTACCCAGCTTCTCACCTGGAGGACACACATCACATCTATAGTCATCTTCTCCTCCTCTACCAAGCCTCTCACCTGGAGGAAACACATCACATCTATAGTCATCTACTCCTCCTCTACCTAGCTTCTCACCTGGAGGAAACACATCACATCTATAGTCATCTACTCCTCCTCTACCCAGCCTCTCACCTGGAGGAAACACATCACATCTAAAGTCATCTACTCCTCCTCTACCCAGCCTCTCACCTGGAGGAAACACATCACATCTACAGTCATCTACTCCTCCTCTACCCAGCCTCTCACCTGGAGGAAACACATCACATCTACAGTCATCTACTCCTCCTCTACCCAGCTTCTCACCTGGAGGAAACACATCACATCTACAGTCATCTTCTCCTCCTCTACCCAGCCTCTCACCTGGAGGAAACACATCACATCTACAGTCATCTACTCCTCCTCTACCTAGCTTCTCACCTGGAGGAAACACATCACATCTATAGTCATCTTCTCCTCCTCTACCCAGCCTCTCACCTGGAGGAAACACATCACATCTATAGTCATCTTCTCCTCCTCTACTCCTCCTCTACCCAGCCTCTCACCTGGAGGAAACACATCACATCTACAGTCATCTACTCCTCCTCTACCCAGCTTCTCACCTGAAGGAAACACATCACATCTACAGTCATCTACTCCTCCTCTACCCAGCCTCTCACCTGGAGGAAACACATCACATCTATAGTCATCTTCTCCTCCTCTACTCCTCCTCTACCCAGCTTCTCACCTGGAGGAAACACATCACATCTATAGTCATCTTCTCCTCCTCTACCCAGCCTCTCACCTGGAGGAAACACATCACATCTACAGTCATCTACTCCTCCTCTACCTAGCTTCTCACCTGGAGGAAACACATCACATCTATAGTCATCTTCTCCTCCTCTACCCAGCCTCTCACCTGGAGGAAACACATCACATCTACAGTCATCTACTCCTCCTCTACTCCTCCTCTACCCAGCCTCTCACCTGGAGGAAACACATCACATCTATAGTCATCTTCTCCTCCTCTACCTAGCTTCTCACCTGGAGGAAACACATCACATCTATAGTCATCTACTCCTCCTCTACCTAGCTTCTCACCTGGAGGAAACACATCACATCTATAGTCATCTACTCCTCCTCTACCTAGCTTCTCACCTGGAGGAAACACATCACATCTACAGTCATCTTCTCCTCCTCTACTCCTCCTCTACCCAGCCTCTCACCTGGAGGAAACACATCACATCTACAGTCATCTACTCCTCCTCTACCCAGCTTCTCACCTGGAGGACACACATCACATCTATAGTCATCTTCTCCTCCTCTACCTAGCCTCTCACCTGGAGGAAACACATCACATCTATAGTCATCTACTCCTCCTCTACCTAGCTTCTCACCTGGAGGAAACACATCACATCTATAGTCATCTACTCCTCCTCTACCCAGCCTCTCACCTGGAGGAAACACATCACATCTATAGTCATCTACTCCTCCTCTACCTAGCTTCTCACCTGGAGGAAACACATCACATCTACAGTCATCTACTCCTCCTCTACTCCTCCTCTACCCAGCTTCTCACCTGGAGGAAACACATCACATCTATAGTCATCTTCTCCTCCTCTACCCAGCCTCTCACCTGGAGGAAACACATCACATCTATAGTCATCTTCTCCTCCTCTACTCCTCCTCTACCCAGCCTCTCACCTGTAGGAAACACATCACATCTACAGTCATCTTCTCCTCCTCTACTCCTCCTCTACCCAGCTTCTCACCTGGAGGAAACACATCACATCTATAGTCATCTACTCCTCCTCTACCTAGCTTCTCACCTGGAGGAAACACATCACATCTACAGTCATCTTCTCCTCCTCTACCTAGCTTCTCACCTGGAGGAAACACATCACATCTACAGTCATCTTCTCCTCCTCTACCCAGCCTCTCACCTGGAGGAAACACATCACATCTACAGTAATCTACTCCTCCTCTACTCCTCCTCTACCCAGCCTCTCACCTGGAGGAAACACATCACATCTACAGTCATCTACTCCTCCTCTACCCAGCTTCTCACCTGGAGGAAACACATCACATCTACAGTAATCTACTCCTCCTCTACTCCTCCTCTACCCAGCCTCTCACCTGGAGGAAACACATCACATCTACAGTAATCTACTCCTCCTCTACTCCTCCTCTACCCAGCCTCTCACCTGTAGGAAACACATCACATCTACAGTAATCTACTCCTCCTCTACTCCTCCTCTACCCAGCCTCTCACCTGGAGGAAACACATCACATCTACAGTCATCTACTCCTCCTCTACCCAGCCTCTCACCTGGAGGAAACACATCACATCTATAGTCATCTTCTCCTCCTCTACCCAGCCTCTCACCTGGAGGAAACACATCACATCTATAGTCATCTTCTCCTCCTCTACCCAGCCTCTCACCTGGAGGAAACACATCAAATCTATAGTCATCTTCTCCTCCTCTACCTAGCCTCTCACCTGGAGGAAACACATCACATCTATAGTCATCTACTCCTCCTCTACTCCTCCTCTACCCAGCTTCTCACCTGGAGGAAACACATCACATCTACAGTCATCTTCTCCTCCTCTACCCAGCTTCTCACTTGGAGGAAACACATCACATCTATAGTCATCTACTCCTCCTCTACTCCTCCTCTACCCAGCCTCTCACCTGTAGGAAACACATCACATCTACAGTCATCTACTCCTCCTCTACCCAGCTTCTCACCTGGAGGAAACACATCACATCTACAGTCATCTTCTCCTCCTCTACCCAGCTTCTCACCTGTAGGAAACACATCACATCTACAGTAATCTACTCCTCCTCTACCCAGCTTCTCACCTGGAGGAAACACATCACATCTACAGTCATCTTCTCCTCCTCTACCTAGCTTATCACCTGGAGGAAACACATCACATCTATAGTCATCTACTCCTCCTCTACCTAGCCTCTCACCTGTAGGAAACACATCACATCTACAGTAATCTACTCCTCCTCTACCCAGCTTCTCACCTGGAGGAAACACATCACATCTACAGTCATCTTCTCCTCCTCTACCTAGCTTATCACCTGGAGGAAACACATCACATCTATAGTCATCTACTCCTCCTCTACCCAGCTTCTCACCTGGAGGAAACACATCACATCTACAGTCATCTACTCCTCCTCTACCCAGCCTCTCACCTGGAGGAAACACATCACATCTATAGTCATCTACTCCTCCTCTACCCAGCCTCTCACCTGGAGGAAACACATCACATCTATAGTCATCTTCTCCTCCTCTACCCAGCCTCTCACCTGGAGGAAACACATCACATCTATAGTCATCTTCTCCTCCTCTACCCAGCCTCTCACCTGGAGGAAACACATCACATCTATAGTCATCTTCTCCTCCTCTACCCAGCCTCTCACCTGGAGGAAACACATCACATCTACAGTCATCTACTCCTCCTCTACCTAGCTTCTCACCTGGAGGAAACACATCACATCTATAGTCATCTACTCCTCCTCTACTCCTCCTCTACCTAGCTTCTCACCTGGAGGAAACACATCACATCTACAGTCATCTACTCCTCCTCTACCCAGCTTCTCACCTGGAGGAAACACATCACATCTATAGTCATCTTCTCCTCCTCTACCTAGCTTCTCACCTGGAGGAAACACATCACATCTATAGTCATCTACTCCTCCTCTACCCAGCCTCTCACCTGGAGGAAACACATCACATCTATAGTCATCTTCTCCTCCTCTACTCCTCCTCTACCCAGCCTCTCACCTGGAGGAAACACATCACATCTACAGTCATCTTCTCCTCCTCTACCCAGCCTCTCACCTGGAGGAAACACATCACATCTATAGTCATCTACTCCTCCTCTACTCCTCCTCTACCCAGCTTCTCACCTGGAGGAAACACATCACATCTATAGTCATCTTCTCCTCCTCTACTCCTCCTCTACCCAGCCTCTCACTTGGAGGAAACACATCACATCTACAGTCATCTACTCCTCCTCTACTCCTCCTCTACCCAGCCTCTCACCTGGAGGAAACACATCACATCTATAGTCATCTACTCCTCCTCTACTCCTCCTCTACCCAGCTTCTCACCTGGAGGAAACACATCACATCTATAGTCATCTACTCCTCCTCTACTCCTCCTCTACCCAGCCTCTCACCTGGAGGAAACACATCACATCTACAGTCATCTTCTCCTCCTCTACTCCTCCTCTACCCAGCCTCTCACCTGGAGGAAACACATCACATCTATAGTCATCTTCTCCTCCTCTACCTAGCTTCTCACCTGTAGGAAACACATCACATCTACAGTCATCTTCTCCTCCTCTACTCCTCCTCTACCCAGCCTCTCACCTGGAGGAAACACATCACATCTATAGTCATCTTCTCCTCCTCTACCCAGCCTCTCACCTGGAGGAAACACATCACATCTACAGTCATCTACTCCTCCTCTACTCCTCCTCTACCCAGCCTCTCACTTGGAGGAAACACATCACATCTATAGTCATCTACTCCTCCTCTACTCCTCCTCTACCCAGCCTCTCACTTGGAGGAAACACATCACATCTACAGTCATCTACTCCTCCTCTACTCCTCCTCTACCCAGCCTCTCACCTGGAGGAAACACATCACATCTATAGTCATCTACTCCTCCTCTACTCCTCCTCTACCCAGCTTCTCACCTGGAGGAAACACATCACATCTATAGTCATCTACTCCTCCTCTACTCCTCCTCTACCCAGCCTCTCACCTGGAGGAAACACATCACATCTACAGTCATCTTCTCCTCCTCTACTCCTCCTCTACCCAGCCTCTCACCTGGAGGAAACACATCACATCTATAGTCATCTTCTCCTCCTCTACCTAGCTTCTCACCTGTAGGAAACACATCACATCTACAGTCATCTTCTCCTCCTCTACTCCTCCTCTACCCAGCCTCTCACCTGGAGGAAACACATCACATCTATAGTCATCTTCTCCTCCTCTACCCAGCCTCTCACCTGGAGGAAACACATCACATCTACAGTCATCTACTCCTCCTCTACTCCTCCTCTACCCAGCCTCTCACTTGGAGGAAACACATCACATCTATAGTCATCTACTCCTCCTCTACTCCTCCTCTACCCAGCCTCTCACTTGGAGGAAACACATCACATCTACAGTCATCTTCTCCTCCTCTACCCAGCCTCTCACCTGGAGGAAACACATCACATCTATAGTCATCTACTCCTCCTCTACTCCTCCTCTACCCAGCTTATCACCTGGAGGAAACACATCACATCTACAGTCATCTACTCCTCCTCTACTCCTCCTCTACCCAGCTTCTCACCTGGAGGAAACACATCACATCTACAGTCATCTACTCCTCCTCTACCCAGCCTCTCACCTGGAGGAAACACATCACATCTACAGTCATCTACTCCTCCTCTACTCCTCCTCTACCCAGCTTCTCACCTGGAGGAAACACATCACATCTACAGTCATCTACTCCTCCTCTACCCAGCTTCTCACCTGGAGGAAACACATCACATCTACAGTCATCTACTCCTCCTCTACCCAGCCTCTCACCTGGAGGAAACACATCACATCTATAGTCATCTACTCCTCCTCTACTCCTCCTCTACCCAGCCTCTCACTTGGAGGAAACACATCACATCTATAGTCATCTTCTCCTCCTCTACCTAGCTTCTCACCTGGAGGAAACACATCACATCTATAGTCATCTTCTCCTCCTCTACCTAGCTTCTCACCTGGAGGAAACACATCACATCTATAGTAATCTACTCCTCCTCTACCCAGCCTCTCACCTGGAGGAAACACATCACATCTATAGTCATCTACTCCTCCTCTACTCCTCCTCTACCCAGCCTCTCACCTGTAGGAAACACATCAC
>NC_092159.1:65558068-65578068 GCF_045791955.1 Oncorhynchus clarkii lewisi | reverse complement strand
GTTTAGGCTGGGAAACATCAGGACGAATTAACTGCGCATCACATCCCTGTCTGCCTGCCTGCCTGTCTGCCTGCCTGCCTGCCTGCCTGTCTGCCTGCTGTACACAGATATATGAGTTGCACTGTTTTACTAGATACAATAGCTAATTAAAGAGTTTATATTATACAATGGACAGACAGTGGTACGATGTAACAAACATTAATTCGCCTGCTAACGTTAAGTAACGATAGCTGACGTTATCTAAGTTAGCAAGCTATCTATCTAGCTAAATCAGATTAGTTTACAGTCAGTGTCCTTTTTTCGGTACGTTAGATTGTTATCTAGCGAGTTAGTACAATTGATTTGAAAAGTAGTTTAATGGTGTTATATACCTGTTTATTATTAAGTCTCTCCAGTAGACCCACATGTACATTACAGAGACCAGAAACAAACCAAAAACACGGAAGCTGCGACAACGTCGTAGTGACGGAGAAGCACTAACAACCAATCACAGCCCAAAGAAGCGTTGAATACGCCTACAAATTCAAATTTTCCTTGTTCCGAAAGAAACAGTGTTTTACTGACGCTACTAGATACTACTAACGTTAAGACATTTTCATGTTTTCACAGTGAGAAAAATCCTACCCTTTTTTTGTTTATCTGTTAAACGTGCTTTTTTTTGTTGGAACAAAGGCAAATTAGGTCCTTACAAGTAATTTTTATTTGATCTTTTATTTAACAAGTCAGCTTAATAAGAACACATTCTAATTTACAATGACGACATAGACCGGGCCAAACCCGGACGACGATTGGCCAATTATGCGCCGCACTATGGGACTCTCAATCACGACTGGTTGTGATATAGCCTGGCATCGAACCAGGGTGTCTGTAGTGACGCCTCCAGCACTGAGATGCAGTGTGTTAGACCGCTGCGCCACTCGTAATTGACAGTGGGTTTTTTAAACCGTGGATTCGATCCCATCCCGCATCATTTTTTTTGTTGACGAAAAAAACGGTTAAATGTTGGTCCTTTTTGTGTTATTAAACTTTTCAAATATACATATAAACATATACGGAAGTCGGATTATACAGTGAAAATGCATATTGAGCAAGGTGCATCACAGGAGGTTGGTGACACCTTGATTGGGGAGGACGGTCTCGTCGTAATGGCTGGAGCAGAATCAGTGGAACGGTATCAACTACGTCACTACGCATGATGTTGTCCCTGTGTTTGATGCCGTTCCACTTGCAACCCTGGTCACAGCCATGAACGATGAGCCGTCCTCCCCTCATCAGCGCCCCACTGAGGTACACTGAGGCCTCCACCAAACACAAAGGTTTAAGAACATTTAAAACAAAAAACAAATAGAGGTCTTGAACACATTCAAATGTCATATCAGGTTGTATTGAAGCCAATGAGTTTCAGAGTATGTTTGTTTTTAAACAAAATCTTAATTGTGTAACTCTGTGTTGTCTGTTCACACTGCTATGCTTTATCTTTGCCAGGTCGCAGTTGCAAATGTGAACTTGTTCTCAACTAGCCTACCTGGTTAAATAAAGGCGAAAAAAAATAATTATTATTATTACACAAAAAAAATGTAAGCTAAAAAAAAAACATCTCCCTTTATGTATAAATCATTTGACAATGAAATTATCATCCAGGAAATGGAAATCATTACCATCTTGGAATAAACACAATTTGACTTCATTGTTTGTAACTTTTTTTTGTTGGTCAATATTAATTGTATTTGAAAATAATAAATCACCTAACTCCGCCCAGAAAGGGGTAATATGACCACAACAAAACACCTTCAGTAGTTTTCGATGTCCCTCAAAACGTAGAGTCATTACCCTCTACATTAACGATCATTCTTAGAGTCATTACCCTCTACATTAACGATCATTCTTAGAGTCATTACCCTCTACATTAACGATCATTCTTAGAGTCATTACCCTCTACATTAACGATCATTCTTAGAGTCATTACCCTCTACATTAACGATCATTCTTAGAGTCATTACCCTCTACATTAACGATCATTCTTAGAGTCATTACCCTCTACATTAACGATCATTCTTAGAGTCATTACCCTCTACATTAACGATCATTCTTAGAGTCATTACCCTCTACATTAACGATCATTCTTAGAGTCATTACCCTCTACATTAAATATCATTCTTAGAGTCATTACCCTCTACATTAACGATCATTCTTAGAGTCATTACCCTCTACATTAAATATCATTCTTAGAGTCATTACCCTCTACATTAACGATCATTCTTAGAGTCATTACCCTCTACATTAAATATCATTCTTAGAGTCATTACCCTCTACATTAACGATCATTCTTAGAGTCATTACCCTCTACATTAAATATCATTCTTAGAGTCATTACCCTCTACATTAACGATCATTCTTAGAGTCATTACCCTCTACATTAAATATCATTCTTAGAGTCATTACCCTCTACATTAACGATCATTCTTAGAGTCATTACCCTCTACATTAACGATCATTCTTAGAGTCATTACCCTCTACATTAACGATCATTCTTAGAGTCATTACCCTCTACATTAACGATAATTCTTAGAGTCATTACCCTCTACATTAAATATCATTCTTAGAGTCATTACCCTCTACATTAACGATTATTCTTAGAGTCATTACCCTCTACATTAACGATCATTCTTAGAGTCATTACCCTCTACATTAACGATCATTCTTAGAGTCATTACCCTCTACATTAACGATCATTCTTAGAGTCATTACCCTCTACATTAAATATCATTCTTAGAGTCATTACCCTCTACATTAAATATCATTCTTAGAGTCATTACCCTCTACATTAACGATCATTCTTAGAGTCGTTACCCTCTACATTAAATATCATTCTTAGAGTCATTACCCTCTACATTAAATATCATTCTTAGAGTCATTACCCTCTACATTAAATATCATTCTTAGAGTCATTACCCTCTACATTAAATATCATTCTTAGAGTCATTACCCTCTACATTAAATATCATTCTTAGAGTCATTACCCTCTACATTAACGATCATTCTTAGAGTCATTACCCTCTACATTAACGATCATTCTTAGAGTCATTACCCTCTACATTAAATATCATTCTTAAACATTCATTTGATGGATAAATATAATTCAGAATAATAAAAAGAACCCTTCATCCTCGTAGGGTCTTAAACCCCTTTCTTATGTAGTGAACCTTGACAATGTCAATGGATTTAAACCCTTCAACCTCTATCACCATCCTCGTAGGGTCTTAAAACCCTTTCTTATGTAGTGAACCTTGACACTGTCAATGGATTTAAACCCTTCATCCTCTATCACCATCCTCGTAGGGTCTTAAAACCCTTATGTAATGAACCTTGACACTGTCAATGGATTTAAACCCTTCATCCTCTATCACCATCCTCGTAGGGTCTTAAAACCCTTTCTTATGTAATGAACCTTGACACTGTCAATGGATATAAACCCTCCATCCTCTATCACCATCCTCGTAGGGTCTTAAAACCCTTTCTTATGTAATGAACCTTGACACTGTCAATGGATATAAACCCTCCATCCTCTATCACCATCCTCGTAGGGTCTTAAAACCCTTTCTTATGTAATGAACCTTGACACTGTCAATGGATATAAACCCTTCATCCTCTATCACCATCCTCATAGGGTCTTAAAACCCTTTCTTATGTAGTGAACCTTGACACTGTCAATGGATATAAACCCTCCATCCTCTATCACCATCCTCGCAGGGTCTTAAAACCCTTTCTTATGTAGTGAACCTTGACACTGTCAATGGATATAAACCCTCCATCCTCTATCACCATCCTCGTAGGGTCTTAAAACCCTTTCTTATGTAGTGAACCTTGACACTGTCAATGGATATAAACCCTCCATCCTCTATCACCATCCTCGTAGGGTCTTAAAACCCTTTCTTATGTAGTGAACCTTGACACTGTCAATGGATATAAACCCTCCCTCCTCTATCACCATCCTCGTAGGGTCTTAAAACCCTTTCTTATGTAGTGAACCTTGACACTGTCAATGGATATAAACCCTCCATCCTCTATCACCATCCTCGTAGGGTCTTAAACCCCTTTCTTATGTAGTGAACCTTGACACTGTCAATGGATATAAACCCTCCATCCTCTATCACCATCCTCGTAGGGTCTTAAAACCCTTTCTTATGTAGTGAACCTTGACACTGTCAATGGATATAAACCCTTCATCCTCGTAGGGTCTTAAAACCCTTATGTAATGAACCTTGACACAGTCAATGGATATAAACCCTCCATCCTCTATCACCATCCTCGTAGGGTCTTAAAACCCTTTCTTATGTAATGAACCTTGACACTGTCAATGGATATAAACCCTTCATCCTCTATCACCATCCTCGTAGGGTCTTAAACCCCTTTCTTATGTAGTGAACCTTGACACTGTCAATGGATATAAACCCTCCATCCTCTATCACCATCCTCGTAGGGTCTTAAACCCCTTTCTTATGTAATGAACCTTGACACTGTCAATGGATATAAACCCTCCATCCTCTATCACCATCCTCATAGGGTCTTAAAACCCTTATGTAGTGAACCTTGACACTGTCAATGGATATAAACCCTCCATCCTCTATCACCATCCTCGCAGGGTCTTAAAACCCTTTCTTATGTAGTGAACCTTGACACTGTCAATGGATATAAACCCTCCATCCTCTATCACCATCCTCGCAGGGTCTTAAAACCCTTTCTTATGTAATGAACCTTGACACTGTCAATGGATTTAAACCCTTCATCCTCTATCACCATCCTCGCAGGGTCTTAAAACCCTTTCTTATGTAGTGAACCTTGACACTGTCAATGGATATAAACCCTCCATCCTCTATCACCATCCTCGTAGGGTCTTAAAACCCTTTCTTATGTAGTGAACCTTGACACTGTCAATGGATATAAACCCTCCATCCTCTATCACCATCCTCGCAGGGTCTTAAAACCCTTTCTTATGTAATGAACCTTGACACTGTCAATGGATATAAACCCTCCATCCTCTATCACCATCCTCGCAGGGTCTTAAAACCCTTTCTTATGTAGTGAACCTTGACACTGTCAATGGATATAAACCCTCCATCCTCTATCACCATCCTCGCAGGGTCTTAAAACCCTTTCTTATGTAATGAACCTTGACACTGTCAATGGATATAAACCCTCCATCCTCTATCACCATCCTCGCAGGGTCTTAAAACCCTTTCTTATGTAGTGAACCTTGACACTGTCAATGGATATAAACCCTCCATCCTCTATCACCATCCTCGCAGGGTCTTAAAACCCTTTCTTATGTAATGAACCTTGACACTGTCAATGGATTTAAACCCTTCATCCTCTATCACCATCCTCGTAGGGTCTTAAAACCCTTTCTTATGTAGTGAACCTTGACACTGTCAATGGATATAAACCCTCCATCCTCTATCACCATCCTCGTAGGGTCTTAAAACCCTTATGTAATGAACCTTGATAATGTCAATGGATATAAACCCTCCATCCTCTATCACCATCCTCGCAGGGTCTTAAAACCCTTTCTTATGTAGTGAACCTCGTTCTTCCAGATATAATTGAAATCAAATCAAATCAAATGTATTTATATCGCCGTTCTTACATCAGCTGATATCTCAAAGTGCTGTACAGAAACCCAGCCTAAAACCCCAAACAGCAAGCAATGCAGGTGTAGAAGCACGGTGGCTAGGAAAAACTCCCTAGAAAGGCCAAAACCTAGGAAGAAACCTAGAGAGGAACCAGGCTATGAGGGGTGGGCCAGTCCTCTTCTGGCTGTGCCGGGTGGAGATTATAACAGAACATGGCCAAGATGTTCAAATGTTCATAAATGACCAGCAGGGTCAAATAATAACAATCACAGTAGTTGTCGAGGATGCAGCAAGTCAGCAACTCAGGAGTAAATGTCAGTTGGCTTTTCATAGCCGATCATTAAGAGTATCTCTACCGCTCCTGCTGTCTCTAGAGAGTTGAAAACAGCAGGTCTGGGACAAGGTAGCACGTCCGGTGAACAGGTCAGGGTTCCATAGCCGCAGGCAGAACAGTTGAAACTGGAGCAGCAGCACGGCCAGGTGGACTGGGGACAGCAAGGAGTCATCAGACCAGGTGAGTTTGGTTGAAGATTTTTATAACCTGAGCAGGGACAGCTAATGATGAAACTGGATAAATTATCCTAAACACACTTTACATTTATTTATTTATTTATTTTACATTTTCATCAGTAAAATTGTTTGAAGCCAACTGTTAAAAGAATAGCTTTGGCTTTCGATAAATCGTTTTCAAGATGTGATTTCACACTTGCGTTACTGTCCTTTGTGACAACAACTCCCAGATATATAACTGTACTATATAAGGGGATATTATGTAATTAAAATAAATGAATGGTAATGATTGGCCATCAGCTCATGTTTATTCATATTTAGCCTCAAACCTGATGTTTCTGAGAAGAATTGATAAGTCACGTTCGTCGTATACCTAATGAGCGGACCGAGGAGCAGCGTGAGTAGAGTTACACATATTTATTACAGTGAACCTTCAAAAAACCAACAAAAGAAGAAACAAACGTGAAGTTCGTAGCCCACGTGGCACTAAACCAAAACCACATCCCACAAACACAGGTGGGAAAAGGACCACACTAAGTATCATCCCCAATTAGAGGCAGCGATCAATATCCCACAAACACAGTTGGGAAAAAGGACCACACTAAGTATCATCCCCAATTAGAGGCAGCGATCAATATCCCACAAACACAGGTGGGAAAAAGGACCACGCTAAGTATCATCCCCAATTAGAGGCAACGATCAATATCCCACTGACGCAGGTGGGAAAAAGGATCACGCTAAGTATCATCCCCAATTAGAGGCAGCGATCAATATCCCACTAACACAGGTGGGAAAAAGGACCACACTAAGTATCATCCCCAATTAGAGGCAGCGATCAATATCCCACTAACACAGGTGGGAAAAAGGACCACACTAAGTATCATCCCCAATTAGAGGCAGCGATCAATATCCCACTGACGCAGGTGAGAAAAAGGACCACACTAAGTATCATCCCCAATTAGAGGCAGCGATCAATATCCCACTGACGCAGGTGGGAAAAAGGACCACGCTAAGTATCATCCACTAAACCAAACATCTACAGTCATCTTCTCCTCCTCTACCCAGCTTCTCACCTGTAGGAAACACATCACATCTACAGTAATCTACTCCTCCTCTACCCAGCTTCTCACCTGGAGGAAACACATCACATCTACAGTCATCTTCTCCTCCTCTACCTAGCTTATCACCTGGAGGAAACACATCACATCTATAGTCATCTACTCCTCCTCTACCTAGCCTCTCACCTGTAGGAAACACATCACATCTACAGTAATCTACTCCTCCTCTACCCAGCTTCTCACCTGGAGGAAACACATCACATCTACAGTCATCTACTCCTCCTCTACCTAGCTTCTCACCTGGAGGAAACACATCACATCTATAGTCATCTACTCCTCCTCTACTCCTCCTCTACCTAGCTTCTCACCTGGAGGAAACACATCACATCTACAGTCATCTACTCCTCCTCTACCCAGCTTCTCACCTGGAGGAAACACATCACATCTATAGTCATCTTCTCCTCCTCTACCTAGCTTCTCACCTGGAGGAAACACATCACATCTATAGTCATCTACTCCTCCTCTACCCAGCCTCTCACCTGGAGGAAACACATCACATCTATAGTCATCTTCTCCTCCTCTACCCAGCCTCTCACCTGGAGGAAACACATCACATCTACAGTCATCTTCTCCTCCTCTACCCAGCCTCTCACCTGGAGGAAACACATCACATCTATAGTCATCTACTCCTCCTCTACTCCTCCTCTACCCAGCTTCTCACCTGGAGGAAACACATCACATCTATAGTCATCTTCTCCTCCTCTACTCCTCCTCTACCCAGCCTCTCACTTGGAGGAAACACATCACATCTACAGTCATCTACTCCTCCTCTACTCCTCCTCTACCCAGCCTCTCACCTGGAGGAAACACATCACATCTATAGTCATCTACTCCTCCTCTACTCCTCCTCTACCCAGCTTCTCACCTGGAGGAAACACATCACATCTATAGTCATCTACTCCTCCTCTACTCCTCCTCTACCCAGCCTCTCACCTGGAGGAAACACATCACATCTACAGTCATCTTCTCCTCCTCTACTCCTCCTCTACCCAGCCTCTCACCTGGAGGAAACACATCACATCTATAGTCATCTTCTCCTCCTCTACCCAGCCTCTCACCTGGAGGAAACACATCACATCTACAGTCATCTACTCCTCCTCTACCTAGCTTCTCACCTGTAGGAAACACATCACATCTACAGTCATCTACTCCTCCTCTACTCCTCCTCTACCCAGCCTCTCACTTGGAGGAAACACATCACATCTATAGTCATCTACTCCTCCTCTACTCCTCCTCTACCCAGCCTCTCACTTGGAGGAAACACATCACATCTACAGTCATCTTCTCCTCCTCTACCCAGCCTCTCACCTGGAGGAAACACATCACATCTATAGTCATCTACTCCTCCTCTACTCCTCCTCTACCCAGCTTATCACCTGGAGGAAACACATCACATCTACAGTCATCTACTCCTCCTCTACTCCTCCTCTACCCAGCTTCTCACCTGGAGGAAACACATCACATCTACAGTCATCTACTCCTCCTCTACCCAGCCTCTCACCTGGAGGAAACACATCACATCTACAGTCATCTACTCCTCCTCTACTCCTCCTCTACCCAGCTTCTCACCTGGAGGAAACACATCACATCTACAGTCATCTACTCCTCCTCTACCCAGCTTCTCACCTGGAGGAAACACATCACATCTACAGTCATCTACTCCTCCTCTACCCAGCCTCTCACCTGGAGGAAACACATCACATCTATAGTCATCTACTCCTCCTCTACTCCTCCTCTACCCAGCCTCTCACTTGGAGGAAACACATCACATCTATAGTCATCTTCTCCTCCTCTACCTAGCTTCTCACCTGGAGGAAACACATCACATCTATAGTCATCTTCTCCTCCTCTACCTAGCTTCTCACCTGGAGGAAACACATCACATCTATAGTAATCTACTCCTCCTCTACCCAGCCTCTCACCTGGAGGAAACACATCACATCTATAGTCATCTACTCCTCCTCTACTCCTCCTCTACCCAGCCTCTCACCTGTAGGAAACACATCACATCTACAGTCATCTACTCCTCCTCTACCTAGCTTCTCACCTGGAGGAAACACATCACATCTATAGTCATCTTCTCCTCCTCTACCCAGCCTCTCACCTGGAGGAAACACATCACATCTATAGTCATCTTCTCCTCCTCTACCTAGCTTCTCACCTGGAGGAAACACATCACATCTATAGTCATCTACTCCTCCTCTAGTCCTCCTCTACCCAGCCTCTCACCTGTAGGAAACACATCACATCTACAGTCATCTACTCCTCCTCTACCTAGCTTCTCACCTGGAGGAAACACATCACATCTATAGTCATCTTCTCCTCCTCTACCCAGCCTCTCACCTGGAGGAAACACATCACATCTATAGTCATCTTCTCCTCCTCTACCTAGCTTCTCAACTGGAGGAAACACATCACATCTACAGTCATCTTCTCCTCCTCTACCCAGCTTCTCACCTGGAGGAAACACATCACATCTACAGTCATCTTCTCCTCCTCTACCCAGCCTCTCACCTGGAGGAAACACATCACATCTATAGTCATCTTCTCCTCCTCTACTCCTCCTCTACCCAGCCTCTCACCTGGAGGAAACACATCACATCTACAGTCATCTACTCCTCCTCTACTCCTCCTCTACCTAGCTTCTCACCTGGAGGAAACACATCACATCTATAGTCATCTTCTCCTCCTCTACCCAGCTTCTCACCTGTAGGAAACACATCACATCTACAGTAATCTACTCCTCCTCTACCCAGCTTATCACCTGGAGGAAACACATCACATCTATAGTCATCTACTCCTCCTCTACTCCTCCTCTACCCAGCCTCTCACTTGGAGGAAACACATCACATCTACAGTCATCTACTCCTCCTCTACCCAGCCTCTCACCTGAAGGAAACACATCACATCTACAGTAATCTACTCCTCCTCTACCCAGCTTATCACCTGGAGGAAACACATCACATCTATAGTCATCTACTCCTCCTCTACTCCTCCTCTACCCAGCCTCTCACCTGGAGGAAACACATCACATCTACAGTCATCGTCTCCTCCTCTACCCAGCTTCTCACCTGGAGGAAACACATCACATCTATAGTCATCTTCTCCTCCTCTACCCAGCCTCTCACCTGGAGGAAACACATCACATCTATAGTCATCTTCTCCTCCTCTACCCAGCCTCTCACCTGAAGGAAACATCACATCTATAGTCATCTTCTCCTCCTCTACTCCTCCTCTACCCAGCCTCTCACCTGTAGGAAACACATCACATCTATAGTCATCTACTCCTCCTCTACTCCTCCTCTACCCAGCCTCTCACCTGGAGGAAACACATCACATCTATAGTCATGTTCTCCTCCTCTACCCAGCTTCTCACCTGGAGGAAACACATCACATCTTCTCCTCCTCTACTCCTCCTCTACCCAGCCTCTCACCTGGAGGAAACACATCACATCTACAGTCATCTACTCCTCCTCTACTCCTCCTCTACCCAGCTTCTCACCTGGAGGAAACACATCACATCTACAGTCATCTTCTCCTCCTCTACCTAGCCTCTCACCTGGAGGAAACACATCACATCTACAGTCATCTACTCCTCCTCTACTCCTCCTCTACCCAGCCTCTCACCTGGAGGAAACACATCACATCTACAGTCATCTACTCCTCCTCTACCTAGCCTCTCACCTGGAGGAAACACATCACATCTATAGTCATCTACTCCTCCTCTACTTCTCCTCTACCCAGCCTCTCACCTGGAGGAAACACATCACATCTATAGTCATCTACTCCTCCTCTACCCAGCCTCTCACCTGGAGGAAACACATCACATCTATAGTCATCTACTCCTCCTCTACTTCTCCTCTACCCAGCCTCTCACCTGGAGGAAACACATCACATCTATAGTAATCTACTCCTCCTCTACCCAGCCTCTCACCTGGAGGAAACACATCACATCTACAGTCATCTACTCCTCCTCTACCTAGCTTCTCACCTGGAGGAAACACATCACATCTATAGTCATCTACTCCTCCTCTACCCAGCCTCTCACCTGGAGGAAACACATCACATCTATAGTCATCTACTCCTCCTCTACCCAGCCTCTCACCTGGAGGAAACACATCACATCTACAGTCATCTACTCCTCCTCTACCTAGCTTCTCACCTGGAGGAAACACATCACATCTATAGTCATCTACTCCTCCTCTACCCAGCCTCTCACCTGGAGGAAACACATCACATCTATAGTCATCTACTCCTCCTCTACCCAGCCTCTCACCTGGAGGAAACACATCACATCTACAGTCATCTACTCCTCCTCTACTTCTCCTCTACCCAGCCTCTCACCTGGAGGAAACACATCACATCTACAGTCATCTACTCCTCCTCTACTCCTCCTCTACCCAGCCTCTCACCTGGAGGAAACACATCACATCTATAGTCATCTACTCCTCCTCTACTTCTCCTCTACCCAGCCTCTCACCTGGAGGAAACACATCACATCTACAGTCATCTACTCCTCCTCTACCCAGCTTCTCACCTGGAGGAAACACATCACATCTATAGTCATCTTCTCCTCCTCTACCCAGCCTCTCACCTGGAGGAAACACATCACATCTATAGTCATCTTCTCCTCCTCTACCCAGCTTCTCACCTGGAGGAAACACATCACATCTATAGTCATCTACTCCTCCTCTACCCAGCCTCTCACCTGGAGGAAACACATCACATCTACAGTCATCTACTCCTCCTCTACTCCTCCTCTACCCAGCTTCTCACCTGGAGGAAACACATCACATCTACAGTCATCTACTCCTCCTCTACCTAGTGGTGTGTGTGCGTGTGTGCGTACCAGTGCTAGGTAAACCTTGGTAGCTCTGCGGTCTTTAAAACAGTGGTAGACCCGGCCAGCAGCAGCCTTGTTCAGAGCCACACACAGAACCCCACTGGTGGAGTAGTCCAGTTGGTGACAGAACCTGACAGAGAGAGAGAGAGAGAGAGAGAGAGAGAGAGAGAGAGAGAGAGAGAGAGAGAGAGAGAGAGAGAGTGAGATGGAGAGAGAGAGAGAGAAAGAGAGACAGAGAGAGAGAGATTGCACAGAGTGAGAGATTACACAGATCCACAAAGAATTCGAAAACAAATCCAATTTTGATAAACTCCCATATCTACTGGGTGAAATACCACAGTGTGACATCACAACAGCAAGATTTGTGACCTGTTGCCACAAGAAAAGGGACCCCTTTGAAAAACAAACACCATTGTAAATACAACCCATATTTATGCTTATTTAGTACACTTATCTTGTGTACTTTAACCATTTGTACATTGTTATAACACTGTATATATACATAATATGACATTTGTAATGTCTTTATTGTTTTGAAACTTCTGTAAGTGTAATGTTTACTGTTAATTTTTATTGTTTATTTCACTTTTGTATAATCTCTACCTCACTTGCTTTGGCAATGTTAACACATGTTTCCCATGCCAATAAAGCCCCTTGAATTGAGAGAGAGATAGAGAGACAGAGACCGAGAGAGAGAGAGAAAGAGAGAGATAGAGAGAGAGACAGAGAGAGAGAGAGAGAGACAGAGACCGAGAGAGAGAGAGAGAGAGAAAGAGAGAGATAGAGAGAGAGAGACAGAGAGACAGACAGACAGAGAGAGAGAGAGAGAGAGAGATAGAGACAGAGACCGAGAGTGTGTTTCTCTTACCTGAAACCATAGTACGTCCCAGGGTCGGCCAGCTCAGGGAAGCTCAGCCCCAGCTGTCTCTAGACAGTGTGTTTCTCTTACCTGAATCCATAGTACGTCCCAGGGTCGGCCAGCTCAGGGAAGCTCAGCCCCAGCTGTCTCTAGACAGTGTGTTTCTCTTACCTGAATCCATAGTACGTCCCAGGGTCGGCCAGCTCAGGGAAGCGGAGTCCCAACTGTTTCTGGACAGTGTGTTTCTCGTACCACATCTTGCTGTCGATGCGGATGTCCCAGTGCTTATCCACTATGATGTAGTCACAGCTCTGATACAGAACCTTCAGACTGTCAACACTGGCGGGTTCCACACCTCTGGCAGGTTCCATACTTCCCGGTTCCACACCTGCAGGTTCCATACTGCCAGGTTCCATACTGGCAGGTTCCATACTTCCCGGTTCCACACCTGCAGGTTCCACACCGGCAGGTTCCATACTGCTAGGTTCCATACTTCCCGGTTCCACACCGGCAGGTTCCATACTCACCACTCAGCTCAGCCTGACCTGCTGAAACACGAGACAACACGAGGGACTGATGATGTGCTTCATTTGGACGTTTATTGCCAAAGAGAGATTTTAGTCGCGCAATTTTACATCTAAGATGTTTGGTGCAGTATTTATTATTTGATTTATTATTTGCATGAAAACGGGTCCTTTCTCGTTGAATGACAGACTTTATTGAAGAATCTCTACTGTTGACCAAACAATTCAAATACAATTCAATTCAATTCAATTTCAATTCAAGGGGCTTTAATGGGAAACATGTGTTTACGTTGTCAAAGCAAGTGAAGTAGAT
The DNA here is from genome assembly GCF_045791955.1 of Oncorhynchus clarkii lewisi. Taxonomy (NCBI): domain Eukaryota; kingdom Metazoa; phylum Chordata; class Actinopteri; order Salmoniformes; family Salmonidae; genus Oncorhynchus; species Oncorhynchus clarkii. The sequence continues at coordinate 65,564,271 of NC_092159.1, read as the reverse complement.
AATAAACAAAAGTGAAATAAACAATAAAAATGAACAGTAAACATTACACTCACAGAAGTTCCAAAATAATAAAGACATTACAAATGTCATGTTATGTATATATACAGTGTTGAAAAGATGTACAAAAAGGAAAATAAATAAACAAATGGCCTGATTGTTTAATTTAACTAGGCAAGTCAGTTAAGAACAACTTCTTATTTACAATGACGGCCTACTCCGGCTGACGCTGAGCCAATTGTGTGCCGCCCTATAGGACTCCCAATCACGGCCAGATGTGATTCAGCCTGGATTCGAACCAGGGACTGTAGTGACGCCTCTAGCACTGAGATGCGGTGCCTTAGACAGACAGCTACGCCACTCGAGAGCCCTGATGACGTTATAAATAAATTAAATAATCACCGACGACGGGGAGTAAGTACACTTCGGCTCGCCTCGAGAAAAAATGTCGTGTGCCCCAACAGCCGGAGAAAAAACCCAGTCCAAAAACAAACAAAAAACGTAACAAAACGTGGTAATAATATTTGCATGTAACGTTCCGATCTGTTTAGGCTGGGAAACATCAGGACGAATTAACTGCGCATCACATCCCTGTCTGCCTGCCTGCCTGTCTGTCTGCCTGCCTGCCTGTCTGTCTGCCTGCTGTACACAGATATATGAGTTGCACTGTTTTACTAGATACAATAGCTAATTAAAGAGTTTATATTATACAATGGACAGACAGTGGTACGATGTAACAAACATTCATTCGCCTGCTAACGTTAAGTAACGATAGCTGACGTTATCTAAGTTAGCAAGCTATCTATCTAGCTAAATCAGAATAGTTTACAGTCAGTGTCCTTTTTTCGGTACGTTAGATTGTTATCTAGCGAGTTAGTACAATTGATTTGAAAAGTAGTTTAATGGTGTTATATACCTGTGTATTATTAAATCTCTCCAGTAGACCCACATGTACATTACAGAGACCAGAAACAAACCAAAAACACGGAAGCTGCGACAACGTCATAGTGACGGAAAGCACTAACAACCAATCACAGCCCAAAGAAGCGTTGAATACGCCTACAAATTCACATTTTCCTTGTTCCTATAGAAACAATGTTTTACTGTCGCTACTAGATACTACTAACGTTAAGACATTTTCATGTTTTCACAGTGAGAAAAATCCTACCCTTTTTTTGTTTATCTGTTAAACGTGCTTTTTTTTGTTGGAACAAAGGCAAATTAGGTCCTTACAAGTAATTTTTATTTGATCTTTTATTTAACAAGTCAGCTTAATAAGAACACATTCTAATTTACAATGACGACATAGACAGGGCCAAACCCGGACGACGATTGGCCAATTATGCGCCGCACTATGGGACTCTCAATCACGGCTGGATGTAATATAGCCTGGTATCGAACCAGGGTGTCTGTAGTGACGCCTCCAGCACTGAGATGCAGTGTGTTAGACCGCTGCGCCACTCGTAATTGACAGTGGGTTTTTTAACCGTGGATTCGATCCCATCCCGCATCATGTTTTTTTTTTTTGAGGAAAAAAACGGTTTCAATGTTGGTCCTTTTTGTGTTATTCAACTTTTCAAATATACATATAGACATATACGGAAGTCGGATTATACAGTGAAAATGTAATGAACCTTGACACTGTCAATGGATTTAAACCCTTCATCCACTATCACCATCCTTGTAGGGTCTTAAAACCCTTTCTTATGTAATGAACCTTGACACTGTCAATGGATATAAACCCTTCATCCTCTATCACCATCCTCGTAGGGTCTTAATAAAACCCTTATGTAGTGAACCTTGACACTGTCAATGGATATAAACCCTTCATCCTCTATCACCATCCTCGTTGGGTCTTAAAACCATTTCTTATGTAGTGAACCTTGACTGTCAATGGATATAAACCCTTCATCCTCTATCACCATCCTCGTAGGGTCTTAAAACCCTTATGTAATGAACCTTGACACTGTCAATGGATATAAACCCTTCATCCTCTATCACCATCCTCGTAGGGTCTTAAAACCCTTTCTTATGTAATGAACCTTGACACAGTCAATGGATATAAACCCTCCATCCTCTATCACCATCCTCGTAGGGTCTTAAAACCCTTTCTTATGTAATGAACCTTGACACTGTCAATGGATATAAACCCTTCATCCTCTATCACCATCCTCGTAGGGTCTTAAAACCCTTTCTTATGTAATGAACCTTGACACAGTCAATGGATATAAACCCTCCATCCTCTATCACCATCCTCGTAGGGTCTTAAAACCCTTTCTTATGTAATGAACCTTGACACTGTCAATGGATATAAACCCTTCATCCTCTATCACCATCCTCGTAGGGTCTTAAAACCCTTTCTTATGTAATGAACCTTGACACTGTCAATGGATTTAAACCCTTCATCCTCTATCACCATCCTCGTAGGGTCTTAAAACCCTTTCTTATGTAATGAACCTTGACACTGTCAATGGATATAAACCCTCCATCCTCTATCACCATCCTCGTAGGGTCTTAAAACCCTTATGTAATGAACCTTGACACTGTCAATGGATATAAACCCTTCATCCTCTATCACCATCCTCGTAGGGTCTTAAAACCCTTTCTTATGTAATGAACCTTGACACTGTCAATGGATATAAACCCTTCATCCTCTATCACCATCCTCGTAGGGTCTTAAAACCCTTTCTTATGTAGTGAACCATGACACTGTCAATGGATATAAACCCTTCATCCTCTATCACCATCCTCATAGGGTCTTAAAACCCTTATGTAATGAACCTTGACACAGTCAATGGATATAAACCCTTCATCCTCTATCACCATCCTCGTAGGGTCTTAAAACCCTTATGTAGTGAACCATGTCACTGTCAATGGATATAAACCCTCCATCCTCTATCACTATCCTCGTAGGGTCTTAAAACCCTTATGTAATGAACCTTGACACTGTCAATGGATTTAAACCCTTCATCTTCTATCACCATCCTCGTAGGGTCTTAAAACCCTTTCTTATGTCATGAACCTCGTTCTTCCAGATATAATTGAAATCAAATCAAATCAAATTGATTTATATAGCCGTTCTTACATCAGCTGATTTCTCAAAGTGCTGTACAGAAACCCAGCCTAAAACCCCAAACAGCAAGCAATGCAGGTGTAGAAGCACGGTGGCTAGGAAAAACTCCCTAGAAAGGCCAAAACCTAGGAAGAAACCTAGAGAGGAACCAGGCTATGAGGGGTGGGCCAGTCCTCTTCTGGCTGTGCCGGGTGGAGATTATAACAGAACATGGCCAAGATGTTCAAATGTTCATTAATGACCAGCAGGGTCAAATAATAACAATCACAGTAGTTGTCGAGGGTGCAGCAAGTCAGCAACTCAAGAGTAAATGTCAGTTGGCTTTTTATAGCCGATCATTAAGAGTATCTCTACCGCTCCTGCTGTCTCTAGAGAGTTGAAAACAGCAGGTCTGGGACAAGGTAGCACGTCCGGTGAACAGGTCAGTGTTGAAAACAGCAGGTCTGGGACAAGGTAGCACGTCCGGTGAACAGGTCAGGGTTCCATAGCCGCAGGCAGAACAGTTGAAACTGGAGCAGCAGCACGACCAGGTGAACAGGTCAGGGTTCCATAGCCGCAGGCAGAACAGTTGAAACTGGAGCAGCAGCACGACCAGGTGAACAGGTCAGGGTTCCATAGCCGCAGGCAGAACAGTTGAAACTGGAGCAGCAGCACAGCCAGGTGGACTGGGGACAGCAAGGAGTCATCAGACCAGGTGAGTTTGGTTGAAGATTTTTATAACCTGAGCAGGGACAGCTAATGATGAAACTGGAGAAATTATCCTAAACACACTTCACATTTTCATCAGTAAAATTGTTTGAAGCCAACTGTTAAAATAATAGCTTTGGCTTTCGATAAATCGTTTTCAAGATGTGATTTCACACTTGCGTTACTGTCCTTTGTGACAACAACTCCCAGATATATAACTGTACTATATAAGGGGATATTATGTAATTAAAATAAATGAATGGTTATGATTGGCCATCAGCTCATGTTTATTCATATTTAGCCTCAAACCTGATGTTTCTGAGAAGAATTGATAAGTCACGTTCGTCGTATACCTAATGAGCGGACCGAGGAGCAGCGTGAGTAGAGTTACACATATTTATTACAGTGAACCTTCAAAAAACCAACAAAAGAAGAAACAAACGTGAAGTTCGTAGCCCACGTGGCACTAAACCAAAACCACATCCCACAAACACAGGTGGGAAAAGGACCACACTAAGTATCATCCCCAATTAGAGGCAGCGATCAATATCCCACAAACACAGTTGGGAAAAAGGACCACACTAAGTATCATCCCCAATTAGAGGCAGCGATCAATATCCCACAAACACAGGTGGGAAAAAGGACCACGCTAAGTATCATCCCCAATTAGAGGCAACGATCAATATCCCACTGACGCAGGTGGGAAAAAGGATCACGCTAAGTATCATCCCCAATTAGAGGCAGCGATCAATATCCCACTAACACAGGTGGGAAAAAGGACCACACTAAGTATCATCCCCAATTAGAGGCAGCGATCAATATCCCACTAACACAGGTGGGAAAAAGGACCACACTAAGTATCATCCCCAATTAGAGGCAGCGATCAATATCCCACTGACGCAGGTGAGAAAAAGGACCACACTAAGTATCATCCCCAATTAGAGGCAGCGATCAATATCCCACTGACGCAGGTGGGAAAAAGGACCACGCTAAGTATCATCCCCAATTAGAGGCAGCGATCAATATCCCACAAACGCAGGTGGGAAAAAGGACCACGCTAAGTATCATCCCCAATTAGAGGCAGCGATCAATATCCCACTGACGCAGGTGGGAAAAAGGACCACGCTAAGTATCATCCCCAATTAGAGGCAGCGATCAATATCCCACAAACACAGGTGGGAAAAAGGACCACACTAAGTATCATCCCCAATTAGAGGCAACGATCAATATCCCACTGACGCAGGTGGGAAAAAGGACCACACTAAGTATCATCCCCAATTAGAGGCAACGATCAATATCCCACTGACGCAGGTGGGAAAAAGGACCACACTAAGTATCATCCCCAATTAGAGGCAGCGATCAATATCCCACAAACACAGGTGGGAAAAAGGACCACGCTATGTATCACCCCCAATTAGAGGCAGCGATCAATATCCCACTGACGCAGGTGGGAAAAAGGACCACACTAAGTATCATCCCCAATTAGAGGCAACGATCAATATCCCACTGACGCAGGTGGGAAAAAGGACCACACTAAGTATCATCCCCAATTAGAGGCAGCGATCAATATCCCACAAACACAGGTGGGAAAAAGGACCACACTAAGTATCATCCCCAATTAGAGGCAACGATCAATATCCCACAACGCAGGTGGGAAAAAGGACCACGCTAAGACTCATCCCCAATTAGAGGCAGCGATCAATATCCCACTGACGCAGGTGGGAAAAAGGACCACGCTAAGTATCATCCCCAATTAGAGGCAGCGATCAATATCCCACAAACACAGGTGGGAAAAAGGACCACACTAAGTATCATCCCCAATTAGAGGCAGCGATCAATATCCCACTGACGCAGGTGGGAAAAAGGACCACGCTAAGTATCATCCCCAATTAGAGGCAGCGATCAATATCCCACAAACACAGGTGGGAAAAAGGACCACACTAAGTATCATCCCCAATTAGAGGCAGCGATCAATATCCCACAAACACAGGTGGGAAAAAGGACCACACTAAGTATCATCCCCAATTAGAGGCAGCGATCAATATCCCACTGACGCAGGTGGGAAAAAGGACCACACTAAGTATCATCCCCAATTAGAGGCAACGATCAATATCCCACTGACGCAGGTGGGAAAAAGGACCACACTAAGTATCATCCCCAATTAGAGGCAACGATCAATATCCCACTGACGCAGGTGGGAAAAAGGACCACACTAAGTATCATCCCCAATTAGAGGCAGCGATCAATATCCCACAAACACAGGTGGGAAAAAGGACCACGCTATGTATCACCCCCAATTAGAGGCAGCGATCAATATCCCACTGACGCAGGTGGGAAAAAGGACCACACTAAGTATCATCCCCAATTAGAGGCAACGATCAATATCCCACTGACGCAGGTGGGAAAAAGGACCACACTAAGTATCATCCCCAATTAGAGGCAGCGA